>NC_047665.1:8873789-9008789 GCF_011762505.2 Arvicanthis niloticus | reverse complement strand
ATCTAGTTCAATCCAAGGAAGGTTTCTGTGTTCTACCTACACATCAGTCAATCAAGGAACATATACATCCTCTACCAAAATTCTGTCTGGTATAACCCATATCCAATGAAGTACTGTATGAATGCAGTAATGACAGCTACAGGTGAGTTCCTACATAAACCCCAATCCTTACAAAATCTTCAGTGTTCCACTTGGTGAGGAAGATTAGAATAGTATAAGCACAGCTGGTCTCCTCTGCTTCACTAGGACTACCTCCAGCTTCTACTGGGTTCAGTACAGGTGATATAAATATTTGTCTCACATCAAAAAATATCTGCTTATAAAATCATATTTTCTTGCCAGACAGTGGTGGCGCACACCTTTAATCCCAGCACTTGGGAGGCAGAGGCAGGTGGATTTCTGAGTTCAAGGCCAGCCTGGTCTATAGAGTGAGTTCCAGGACAGCCAGGGCTACACAGAGAAACCCTGTCTTGAAAAACCAAATAAATAGATAGATAGATAGATAGATAGATAGATAGATAGATAGATAGATAAATAGATAGATAGATTAAATCTGAAAAAACACATATAACCTGGTAAAATTTATATAAAGGTCTTCTAAATCACCCAGAAGGGATCTCTAAGAAGACTGTCATACAACTAACTCAGGCAAAGATTTGTGTCAAGGCTGCCTTCTCTCACTGTGAGGTTCAATCACAAAGTGATGTTTCTCACCAGAAGATTCTCATTTAATAAGTAAATGCTTTTATTTCATTGATAACTTGTAACTCAAACACTCGTGTAATTATGTTGATAGTTCCTAAATGTAAGTCCTTACAACCCCCCAAAACCAGACATCATTGGGTCCATTTTAACAATGAGCACATATTAAAAGCTTAGCAGTCTCAAGTTTGTATATTACTCATCTGGAACATGAATTAAAGTCAGAGAGACTCCAAAGCCAGTACTGCAATGCTAAAAAAAAAACCATCCCTGCTCAGGCTGCATGCAGTAAGTTCAAGTTTAGAGACGAGCTTGCCTATTTCCTCATGGTGGTGGGGATGCAACTCAGAGCCTCATGAATGCAAAGCAAATCCTCTACCACTGCTTACATTCCCAGTTTCTCTCTTAAGAGATGCATTTGAAAGAAAGTTCATCTCTTGACTCTAACATACAATGCTGCTATAGTTACCTCTGTGCCTAGTTTGTTCAATGTCTTTCCTAATAAAGACACAAAAGTATTCATATAAAAATATTCTTAGGCTGGAGAGATGGCTAAGACATTAAGAGCATTGACTGCTTTTCCAGAGGTCCTAAGTTCAAATCCCAGCAACCACACGGGATCCGATGCCCTCTTCTGGTATGTCTGAAGACAGCTACAGTGTACTCACACATACAAAATACATCTTTAAAAAATATATATACTCACCAATACTAGTTTACACCTTGAAAACACACAATTCCATATATTTGGATTTGAAAGTTCAGAACAATTAGATTTTGTTTGTTTGCTTTTGTTTTTCAAGACAGGGTTTCTCTGTGTAGCCTTGGCTATCCTAGAACTATATCTGTAGATCAGGCTGGTCTCCAACTCACAGAGATCTGCCTACCTCTGCCTCCTGAGTGCTGGGATTAAAGGCATACACCACCACTGGCAAGCACCACTTAATCATAAAATCATAAAAAGACCACCAAACAGTGTGTCCCTCATATCTTAATTCAATATGAGATTTACAGTATCATTCATGAAACACACTTGAAAGACTCAGAAATGTATAGGACTTATAAGGCCCTACCAGAGGTTTGACAAAACTGTAACCAAGGTGAAACTGCTGACAGGTTGGCTAGAGATCTTCAGGGATGAAGGTTCTGTGAGTGCTTATCCACTTGGGGGTGGAATGTTCCATGACACAACTGCCTAAGAGCCACCCATGCACCTATTAAGTAACCCTCAAAGCTCACTCTTTACCAAAGAAGACTTGAATGGGATCATTTCTTGGTCTGTTGTTGGTGTCCTATCTGGGGTTACACCTCTCCAAGAAAAGAAAAGTCCCACAACACTGGCTTTTCAACATCAAAGCAGTGAGTAGGGCAACATGGGTCAGTGTTAAAAACAAGATGACAAAAACAAAGATACTGGAGATTCTAAGTGGATTCGGCTGTAGGCAGACAACAATGTGTTTTTCATTATATATACATTATATACACACATTTTCTCCTGCAGCCCAACAACAGTCTCTCTGTATAGTCAAGGATTGCCTCTACTTCCCAGCAGCAGTATTACAGGTACACACTACCTGTACCTGGACATCAATCCACACACCATATCCATCACCAACTATATATCCAACTATGGAGTGGCATAAGCCTATAATTCTAGCACTCAAGAAGCTGAGACAGGAGGATTGGCAGAGGCTCAATGCCACCCAGGCTTCAAACCTGCAGTCGTCCTGCCTCAGCCAAAATGTATTTTTAACTTGTACCTACAGAGTACAATATATGAAACTGAAATAAACAAATAAATAACTTTGAAAAAACACCTTCTCCCATTCTGAATCTATGAGCTCAGGTTACATGTGTCTACTACCTTCCACACTGCCCACAGTACCATGTTAACTGTTGCTCTATTCTGTACATGCCTTAAAAGTTTGTATCTAAGTGATTTATGTTATCTTACATTAGTGCCCCTTTCTTTTAAATTTCCAATAATGATTTCCTCTGAAACAACACAGGATCCTCTTTGTGTAACTCCCTGAGTAGTTTTAGCATGAGATCACAGCTATTGATGCACACTTCTCGTCTATCCAGCTAAGCCATCATGTCCATGAGACTAGCACCTATTTCTAATTTGTGTCTCTCCCCACACCACCTGTCTCCTAAATCCACATTTTTTTCTATTAAACCTGTCCCATTTTCACAACTGTTAACACTTTAAAATAGGTACTAATAGCAATATAGTTAATCTAAGAATCCTGAGTACTACAAACTCCACACTAATACAAGAAAGATCACTGGAGAGCTTCACAAATTACATTCAGATCAGTCACAAACAGGCATATAAGACAAAAAAAGGCCCAATTTTGTCTAACTTGAGAAATATATCATGTATGACTCTATACTATAACCATCTACCTAGGCAAAAAGTAAACACAGTTAATGCATGTAGCTTTCTAAACCCTACTACTATGTATCTCTTACTAACTTATTTTTGTTTGTTTTGTTTTTGAGACAGAGGGTCTCTACCCAGCCCTGGTTACCCTGGAAGTCTCTGTGTAGACCAGGCTGGGCTTGAACTCACAAAGATCCACCTGCCTCTGCCTTCCAAGTGCTAGGATTAAAGGCATGGGCCACTACTCCTGGTTTAACTTAGTTTTACCATTTTGACTCTTAGGCCTTGATGTCCTTACTTGTACCCAACTTACAGCCTATCTACTCATTAAAAACACATACCCTAAAAATATTACATAGACAGTGTCAGGAGCCATAATGGGACAAGCTAATAATTAGCAGGTGATCATCCTGAAATGCTTGCCTTGGATTATTATATAATCTGCGACAAGTGAGCCCTTATTCAGCAAGGCTGTAAGGGACTTGTTTTAGGAAAGATTCCTGCTATTAATATGCTTTTCCTATTATTATTGTCATTATTATTATTATTATTATTAAACAAATATAACTATCACTAAGCAATAGCACCCCGTTGGAGCAGATCTCTGCAGATCCATGAAGATGTACTGTCTTGTGTGATGCTGTGTAGACAAATAGATTAATTTCTTAAGTCTTAATGATGATCCTATAGGAATTCCTAGAATTATATCAATGATTATTATTAAGCTCTTTTATATCGGGACTGCTATTAGGTCCCTTTCTGATAGTCAAAACTGCAATGAGAATTCTGCCAGTCTCCCAAATGTCATCAGTTAATTGCTCTTAGATAGTAACCAGACTTTCTCCTGCTCAGAGCACATTCCAAGAGGTTGTAAACAATTAACCAAAGGTCACTAATAGGGAACTAACGATTTATTATAGGTGCTGGGACAGAAGATAAAATATTACCTGGGTTTATCTACACAAAACTTCACTAATTTCTTATAGTTTTAAACCTTCAGTGAATCTGTGGAACTAGACAGGTGATGGATGTTTAGCCAGATAATTACTCCTAATGGATATGCATGTAAACATTCTCTGTTGTAAACTTCTATTTCAATTTATGATTTGATTTTTGGTGTGAATCTGTGATAAACTTTGAAACATATGATGAACTTTGTATCGTGTATTCTGAAGGATGTGTAAGTACTGAAGACAAAGACAGAGAGAGTCGTTTGTCCCTTCCTTTCCTTTTCCCCTGCTTAGAATTTTTTCTCTTAGAATTTTTCCCTTATTAGAATTTTTTCCTTTTGCCCACTTAGGACCTTTCTGCTTTTCCCCTCATATAGCTTTCATAGGAAACTTTTTACACTTAGTAATAAACTCTATAACTTCTCTAAGTGTCTTTTTCTTCCTGCGACCTCAGACTAGCAGGAAGTTTAGAGCCCAGCAGTTCCTGCTGAGATAGAACAAAGGCCACATTGCCTAATCCTCGGCTATTAGGCTACAGGTGTTAATCACCTAAGCCTGCAGTCTTTTACCCTCAGAAGTTTTTAGGACTTTTTAGAGATTATCATCGGCATTTCAGTACAGGTCAGAGAGCCAGAAAACCTTGAGACCCTCAGACTTTAAAGCAATCACCAGAATCCTACTCTGTGCCCCTGCCACTACCCCATCTGGGCTGGGAGGCTCCTGGCAAGACAGGAAGAAGTAGTTCATAATTTATTAAATACCTTGGCATAATGCTTTACATATCTAGCCACGTACATGAGTGCCTCAGATTCTCATGACCCTACTGTTAGACTAATTTTATAGATAAGGAGCCTGCTTCTGAAAGAGGTAAATATTACTCAACTAGCAAATATTACTGATAAAATTCGAATCTCAATATGGCTAGCTCCAAAGCCTACATTTCTTCCACTCTATCATACTGCCCAAACCAAAATGTAACCTCAAGTCTCTTAGCTCTACCCTGGTCCCCATTCTAATAACCCATTACCCAGCAGCAACCTGAGTGACATTTTTCTTAAATTGCCATCCTCTGCTTAAACATCCATTCTTTGCTCAAGTCTTTCCAGTGATTACTCTCAAGAGGAAAAGTCAAAGTCCCTTTTAGAGCCTAGAGCTCTGTGATCTACCTGCCCCTTCCCAATTTTTCTCTCATCTCTTGTCTCTCTTTCATTTGTTCTACTCCAGCTATACTTAACCCTGTTCACATGTGACGGTTCTGAAGCTACTTTTTCCCTCTCTATCTCTAACTGTCCTAGTTAGGGCTTCCGTTGCTGTGATAATACCTAAAGCAACTTGGGGAGGAAAGGGTTTATTTCAGCTTATAGTTCCATATCACTGAAGGAAGTCAGGGTAGGAACCTGAAGGCAGAAGCTAGTACAGAGGCCATAGAAGAGTGCAGCTTACTGGATTACTCTTCATGGCTTACTCAGCCTGCTTTCTTATAGCATCACCAGCTGAGGAGTGGTACTGCCCACAGTACCATCTTTGAAGTAGGCAGACATACGACTTTGATCCAGATCTTAAGGCAGAAAGACACACCTTTAATCTGGGCCATACCTTCTGCAACTCTATTTAAGGGCACAGAAGGAAGAGTATGCTCTTTGCTTGTTTGCCCTCTTCTTGCTAGCATATCTATTCCTGCATCAGAGCCACATCTTCAGAATCCAGCTGGGACAGCCAGCCTTGTGGACTGCGACTACTGGATTCTCAGACTTTACATTCACAGCTTGTGTGCTCAGTTTATTCAGTGTGTGTGTGTGTGTGTGTACTATACACACACACATAAAGAGGGGAGGGAGGAAGGAGGAGGGAAGAAGGGAGGGAGGGAGGGAGGGAGAGAGAGAGAGAGAGAGAGAGAGAGAGAGAGAGAGAGAGAGAGAGAGATTGATTTTCATTCTGTAAGTTTTGTTACTCTAGAGAACCCTAACTAGTACACTTTCTCACCTTAAAATTCCCTCATTTCCTTTAGGTCTCTATTCAAATGCCACCTTCTTTTTTTATTTTTATTATTATTATTTTATGTGAATGAGTGTTTGCCTTAACATACACATGTGACTTCAGAGGTCAAAGACAGTGTTGAATCCCCTGGACCTAGAGTTATATTTATGAGCCACCATGTGGGTGCTGGGAATCAAACACAGGCCTCTGCAAGCACAGCAAGTGATCCTAACTGCTGAGCTACCTCTCAAGCCCCAAATGTCACACTATCTGAAATGGGACCTTTCTGACAACTATTTTAAATTGTTACACTGTTACTCTCTATTCCCTTCTTGTGCTTTGGACTTTTTTTCCCTAAAATACTTATCACCGGGGTAGAGAAACAGTTTAGGCAGTCACATGCCACACAAGCATGATGGTATATCCTTGTAATCCTAGCATTAGGGAGGTAGAGACTGGAGGATTCCTGGAGTTCACTGGCTAGACAGGCTAGTCTTAACTATCAAGCCCCAGGTCCTAGTGAGAGACCTTGTTTCAAAAATTGAAGTGGATGGCTCCCAAGGAATAACAGCTGAGGTTGACCTATGGCCTTCATACGTATGCACACACATGCACACCCACACAAAATAAATTTTAAAAAATGTATTACCACTTGACATGTTACTTTCTTTGTTCTGTGGTTTACTTTGTTCTGTGGCCACCAGAACGTAATCTTCATGATAGTAACTTCTATATTAATTCAATGTATCTGATATATAGTAGGTATTAATACATACTGAGTAAGTAGGGAGCTTTATTTTGCCTATGTGTTTACATAAAATGATCTCCAATATGTTTTCCAGAAAATAAATAACAAAGGCAGTTCAGTCTTATCCGTTCTAGAACAATGTAGTGGATCTTATCCCCCACAAACAATCCTTTAAAAGAACATTCTATTTTTTTATAGTTCTGATCAGATATGTTACTGGATAAACTTGAGCACACAAGCTAGCTTAACCACAATGTAGTATTGTAATCAAATAAAACTTACAGCAAAGTTAATCAGACACATCTTTAATGACATGCATAATTGTTATTGTGCTGCACGGTAACTAGGCATAAATGGCAGACATTCCATGTAAATGACGCTAATTACTATTCCTGTTACACGGCAAACCAAGCACGTCTAGGATCAGCTTCAGGGAGACATAGAAGGGAGGGAGGAACCTGGGTATATAACTGAGAAGTAAGAACTCTCTTACTCTACTCCTCAGGAATTAGATAAATAGTCTCCAGGCTCCATTTTGGGGCTTATTCCCATTCTCAAGATGAGAAACCTTCCCTCTTTGGTATGAGAAGCCTGCTATTCAAGATTTAGAAATTACATTGAGAGGAACAAGAAACATCACTAATTTCTGCCTCTAACAAGGAAGCTGTGAACACACAGGCAAGCTGGCAGAGACTGAGAGATCAGATTTGTTGAGAACCAAGTAAAGGCCACACACACTAAAGTGTTTCACATAATTTCTAACTTGCCCAGCCTATCTAGATCCCCAAATGGTTCCCAAGACAACAGGAGTAAGCAGACTATGGGATGGTTCCAGTGAGAATTCTCTACTCCAAAATCTACAAGGCCTAAAATGGCAGTTTTCCTGATCCAGACTAAAAATGCAGTGTCTCAGGACATGGTCTCATCACTGCCCTCCTTTCTCTCACTGCAATCCTTGTTGCAGGGACATTTACTCTAACCAACTGTAATTACTTTCCTGAGTAAAAATTTACTTTCCCAATAAGACCACAAACCCCTTGGTAGCAGAGATCGTGTTTTAAAACTTCTCTAGTAACCTACATAAAAGGCTTGCCAACAATTTCTTTAAGTGTTCCAGGGCCTGGAGATGGCTTGGTGATTAAAAGTGTCATGAAGACCAGTACATAGTACACATGTAACATTTGCATATGCCTATAGGCTCATCTCTGATCAGAGGAGGAGGATCAGTGGAGCTTGCTTAAGTCTAGTCTAGCTGAGAGAATGTGAGTCCCATGTTCAAAGAGAGACTCTGCCCAAAGGAACAAGTGGAGAAGAGGATACTCAATGCCCTCTTCTAGCCCCTACATATGTGGGATTCAGGGATCAAAAATAGGTTATCACACAAGAGTACTGCTTCCTATGCCTGCCTTGCTCTGAATAATAACGTGGAGACTAATTATAAGCTTTCAGTACAATAGCTAAGCAGACTCTGAGGTATCTGAGGTTATTCTGTATAATCTGACTATGCTGGCCTGCCCTACTTCCCAGCCATGTGGCCTGTTACCTGCCATCTGAGTCTCACCCTGGCTGCTCCTTCTTCACCATGTCCCTCTGTCTCTTTCCTCCCCTCCATCTCCCTCTCTGGGCTCAGAAGTCCTGCCTTTTCCTCTCCTGCCCAGCTATTGGCTATTCAGCTCTTTATTTAACCAATAAGAAGGTGATGGAGAACAATGTTTACAGAATACTGAGTCAGGAGATGCTTCATAATAATGGCAATACCAAAGTCCAGACTGCAACCAGATCTCTGGGTACAGAAATCAGTATCTGAATACACAATGCACAGAAGTATCCCCAACATTATCAGGTTTAGTAGCAGAAGCCCTTACCCACTGGCTATTTTACCTGCCCTAGGATCTCTGACAGTTATGACATGGGTGATAAGCAAAGAAATCCAGCAGAATACTAGTTTACTCCAGGTATCTTTGGGAAGGGCACTCCTGAACCTTCAGGGTCATGGATTGCTAGGCTGACAACTCATCTATCACCACTGTAGCTGAGGCAAGGGGTCCTTTCTGATAATTTTAATATATAAAATACTCCACACAAATACAATTTCAAATTTAAATATATCTAAGTTATAAAAACCAAGAAGCATGAGGAAGTCTGCAACACTTCCAATTACCTAAGGCTTACATGTCATTTATATGTTAGCTCAGGGAGAGCTAGCTATGTTGACACTATCTTGTTAGACATTAAAACGGTAGAAAGGCAGAATCCAGATGTTATATCAAGGGATATGATTAACAAAAATATTTTCTTGGCCAACATCTCACACTGTATAATCTTTAAAAGGCAACACATTAACTTCAGTGTAACTCAGCAGATACATATAGGACAGAAATATAAATTACAGATATTTTTAATAGCTATTTCTAAATAGAATGTCTGTTGAAATAAACCACCAAGAAATCTATTTTAAATAAAAAATGGACCATTCTAGAACTTAAGCTTCAAGTTCCTCAAGAATGCCAATATTTAAACATGTAAGTTAAAAGAAAAGGTCCACTGCATTGTATTGGCTTTTCAGCTATTCACAGTAAACAGCAAACGGAACATTAAAAGAAAAGGCTTTTCCCTTTACCTTCTTCTGAGGAACTTGGTACTAGGTAATACACCTACTATGGACAAGGAACACGAATGTACTAGAAAATTAACTAGGTATAAACAATAGCAACTTTGAGGAAAGAGCTCCTGCACCGTATTATATGGGATTATAAAAAGTACCATGCAAAAAAGTTAGGAGTTATGCTGTCAGCTGGGTATGGTGATTCACACCTTTAACCCCAGCATAAGGATGCAGAGGCAGAAGGATCTCTGAGTACAAGGCCAGCCTGGTCTACATAATGAGTTCCAGGCCTGCCAAGGCTATATAGTAAAACCCTATCTCAAAACAAAAAACAGCTAGTCTCTCCTGGTGAGTTGTTACCTGTTTCCTGCTCCATCAGACCATTGCAGTACATGGCATGTTGTTCAATCTTTGTGGGAGGAAAGTCTTGGTTACACAGTGGGCAGGATACCCGGGTACTAGATGAGCCTGCAGCAGGAGGATTTTCTTTCTTACCATCTTCCCTATTATCAACCTAGAGAGCATAGCAAACAGCAATTGTAAATGACAGCTTTATTATGTCTTCTCCCACAAAGAAGAAGACACATTTCATTTACTTTCTAAGAAACAATACCTATCAAATTTTACCAGATTTGAAACCAAAATTGAAAGCAAAGACTTAAGTATTTAAAGATCTAAAGAAGTCAATTAGTTAAGACCATCAGTTTTACTGAAGTCACTTAAGTTTTCTCTCTTGCTCCTATAGTTGCTAGTACCTTACATAGATAGTTTTCAACTTTTGTTTATTTAGGATATAAGTGAGTGTATTTGTTGTGTATGTCCATGCCATATGTGTATACATGTGAAAGTTTGGAAGTTGGCTCTCTCTGTGTCCCTTGTTGAGGCAAGGTCTCTCTTGTTTCTGCCACATTTTATATTCCAGGGTGGCCGGCTGTCTGTTGCTGTGATGAAACACCATGACCAAAAGCAACTTGGGGAGAGAAGAGGTTATTTCACTTACAATTCCCTATCATAGTTCATCATCAAAGACAGTCAAGACAGGAACTCAAACAGGACAGGAACCTGGAGGCAGGAGCTGATGCAGAGGCCATGGAGGGGTGCTCCTTCCTGGCTTGTTCTCATCACTTGCTCAGTTTGCTTTCTTACAGAACCCAGGACCAACAGCCCAGGGTTGGAACCATACAAAATGAGCCGGGCCCTCCCCCATCAATTGCTAATTAAGAAAATACCCTATAGGCCTGCCTACAGCTCAGTCTTCTGGAGGTATTTTCTTAATTGAGGTTTCCTCCTTTCAAATGACTGTAGCTTGTGTCAGGTGACATGGAACTAGCCAGCTCTCAAGCTTCAGTTCTACAGTCTCCACCCCTCTTCTTGTAATAGGAGTCCTGGGATTATGCATGTGCAGCACCCAGCCTTTAATATGGGTTTCAGGAATCAAACACAGAGCATCAAGCTTGTACAGAAAGCACTTTACCTGCTGAGCCATTTTGCTGGTCTAAACTAATTGTTCTGTAGGAAGTCAGAAAATTAAAGTGGGTCTGAAAGTTCTACATGATATTCCAAGGTTAATCACTAAGTTTCTTACAAATCTAGGTTCTACTGTTCAAAGATCTTACAAGGAAACACTATAATGTACATGCAAAGCTATTTGAGCAAAAAGAGGAAAGAACATACACCCTAAATTTGCAAGCAGTCTTGAGTTACTGAAGGTTAGTGGTTACTGAGAAGCTACTTGACATTCTAAAGTTCACTAAGCACAAAAAATGTGGTATAAAAAAAGGAATGTCACAAGTGCTCACAAAAACACTATACTGCTTTGTACTCATCTGCCATTCTAAAAACTACAGTGAATGTACCCATAACTATTAATGTATTTAAGAAGAGGGAGTCTTTCTATTATTGTCTCACTGTGATTGAAATGACTTCTAACAACGTTATACAAAACTCAGAACGTTTCTAAAAATTCTTATCTTAAAAATAAAGACATTTTCCTCAATACCACTGAAAAGGTCTATTTAAATATTAACTACCAGAAAGGAATTACAAGGCAGAAAGCATGAGCAAAGCACTTTTCTTTATTAGGATTATGTGACTGATCAGACTGGTCTCTAAGAGCTGTTTCTTTTGTTTTAAAATACCATCTAGGCAAGATGGCTCAGAGGGTAAGGATGCTTAACACCAACTCTGCTGACCTGAGTTCAATCCCTAGAATCTACATGAAAGGAAAAACCTATGTCCTGAAAACAAACAAACAAACAAACAAACCTATCTCCTGCAAATTGTCTTCTAACTTAAACACACACACATACACACATACATACACACCACATATGTATAAAATAAATAAGTGAAATACCACACAATGAGATATCAAAAGTGGTACTCAAGACACAGAATTATAATCCTTTGTAGGTATGTCCAATATGTGACTCTCAGGCCATATCCCAGGAGAGAAATGAATTTTACCTACTATATTTATAAATGACAATATCATGTCACTATGTCAGAACTGAAAATCTTTTTTTTTGGGGGGGGGGGCGGGGAGAAGATTTTGTTTGTTTGTTTTTCAAGACAGGGTTTCTTTGTTGAATCTTGGCTGTCCTAAAACTCATTCTATAGACCAGGCTGGCTTCAAACTCAGAGATCTACTTGCCTCTGCCTCATAAGTGCTTCTATATGACTCTTAATTCACATAAAAACTTACTAAATTATCAGTGTGGCTTGGAACAACTTCTCCTAACTCACCTGGAAATGGTATCTATATGATAATACACCTAAAAAAATTCTCAAAAACAATAGAGAAAATATTATTCCATTATTTACAAAGAAAGTTGACTACTGTGAGAAATCAAATCAAGAGAGACTGTAGTCATAACAAGGATGCTCTCCATAAGTCAGTACTACCAATTGGCTACCCCATTAACAAGCTAATATCAGTGAACAGTGAAAAAACTTTCAAAGCAAAAAAACTATTCCTATATGTACACTTCTGCTTGTGTCAAATCAGCTATATGTTTTATACTCTGTGTAATTAAATATTTTAAGAAACCCAGTTTTTAAAAATGTATTTGGGGAGCCAGGCAGTGGTGGCACACATCTTAAATGCAGCACTCAGGAGACAGAAGCAGCAGACCTCTAAGTTTGAGGCTAGCCTAGTCTACAGAGTGATTTCTGGGATAGTCAGGGCTACACAGAGAAAGCCTGTCTCATAAAATGAAAGCAAACAAACAAAAAGAACCTGTTTCAAATGGCAAGGTATAGTACATTGCTTTTTTAATCCCAGTACTCAGGAGACAGAGGCAGGTAGATTACAGTAATCAAGGCTACTCTTCAACTTCCTGTAATGGAAGCTTCCAAGATTAGAGACATATACAAACATAACCATAACAGTGAAAAGGGCTCATCTGATATGCAGCAGTCCAGACACGCACATTATAAATTCTAAATAGGGCTTATGTTCTTTGGCCCAAAGAACAGTATGTTTTGTGGTTATAAATGGGTACGAAAGCAGCCCTGATAACTAAAGGCCTGTAGGGTTCCATCTGTATGTTAGGATAACTGTATTACTAACACTCTGTTCTTTATGTATCTTCAGCAGATATGCGCCAGAACCTCATTTTTCCTGCACTACCATTAAGAAATCCAGGCTCCAAAAAATTTATATGATTCATGAAAGCAAAGGTTCTAACCAATTACCTGCACTGCAAACACTAAGAAAGGGATCTAACATCTATTGTGAAAGTTGTTTCCAAATATCCCTTTACAGTATAAAAAGAAATGAGAGATTTAAGTCTCTTTTAAAGTGTTCAGGACCATAAACATAAGCAAAATTTTTATTTCTATAGAAAAATTTATTCAGTTCTCCATCAAACTGCTTTTCACAGCACCAGGATTACTGGGAATTACTTAGTCAGCCCACATGAAAATGCAGTGACAGACCTAGAGAGACAGCTAAGTGGATGAATCCTTAGTAATCACAGAAAAGCTAGTAGTGCATACCTGCAACTCCTGCACTAGGGGGGGCAGGGAGGGGCAGCAGAGATGGGAAGGACCCAGGGGTTGGTTGGCCTGCCAGTTTAGCCAAAATAGTGAGCTCCAGAATCAGTGAAAGACAGATCCTGTCTCAAAAAGTTAAGAAGGAGACTGACTGAGGAAGATAACATGGAATACAAACAGGTGAATGTGTGTGTGTGCGCGCACACACACACACACACACACAGGCTCTCTTCTCTTCTCTTCTCTTCTCTTCTCTTCTCTTCTCTTCTCCTTCTTCTTCTCTCTCTCTCTCTCTCTCTCTCTCTCTAACTCTAAGAATCTTTGTCTTCAAAAAAAAAAAAAAAAAAAAAAAAAAATTTCAGTTCTCTGTGTAGCCCTGGCTGTCCTGGAACTCACTATGTAAACCAGACTGACCTGGACCTAAGAGATCCATCTGCCTCTGCTCTTTAGTGCTAGGATTAATGGGATCCTGGATCACTCTAATAATCTCAACTTGATGGCTATGGCCAGGCCTGTGTGGTCAGGGATGGTTAATGATGCAAACAGAGATTCATTTATTTGTCTTCCCTTTGTATTTCTGATAACATTTATAAATTAATGTTGAAAAATATGTTTATGTTATATAGTGATTCCTCCATTGTTCATTTCTGCTACTTATCTGTATGTAATGGAAAATGTCTATAGATTTAGACACAAATCTATGTTCAGGTTCTAGTTCCATCATTAATAGTAATATGCAATAGCAAATCACATAAGCATTCTAAATCTTTCTTTTCCCATCTCTAACAGAAATAATGAAAGTACTCAAGAAATGGGAAGTGTCCAGCCTTGGTGGCACACACACTTAATCCCAGCACTTAGGAATCAGAGGCAAGTGGATCTCTATGAATTTGAAGCCAGCCTGGTTTACATAGTAAGTTCCAGGACAACCAGGGCTATGTAGAGAAACCATGTTTTAAAAAAACAAAAACAAACAAACAGAAGAAATGGTGATATTTTTAAACAGTGCTGAAATGATAATTTATAAAAATTTCTGAGATAAGTGATCCTAAAATTAAAACCCTATTACACCAAAATCTTCTAAGACAAGGTGAATGCTATATCATACAGAAGACTAATTGCATAAACAAGAGAAATTATAGAGAAGAGTATTCACCTGCTTATCACTCACTGCCATTCCTACTTCAATGGGGAGCTCTCTGCTATCTGGAGAGTCTTCTCTTCTGAGGTCAAGGGGCTCAAGGGAACTTAACTGTGTCTCTGTAATTAAAGGAGAAAAGGAAATACCAATAATTTTAATTTTGCTCCTTGCACTCTAAAAATTAGAGTATGATAATACTTCACTGACAATATAGATCTAGTTTATTTCCTCCTGAAGTTTTACTGTGACTTAATTTACATATAACAGAATTCACCATTTTTTCAGCTTGTAATTTGATGGGTTCTGACTAATTTATACTATGGAACTACCATCCAATACAGAAAATGTTTCCAGCATCCCATTAAAATCTTCCTGTGCCCTTTGAAGTTAACTGTACAAACCTACTGTATGCTCCTGCTATTTTGTCTTTCCTGGAATATCATCTAAATGGAATCAGCCAGATATGGCAGCACACACTGTAATCCTAGATATTCAGGAGGCTGAGACAGGATTCAAGTTCAAACCTGGGACAAGATAGTGAGACTTGTCTTTTAAAAATATACAATTCACACAGTGTATAGTCTTGAGTGTCATCTATTACTTAGTACCATGTAACTAAGACGCAACCATGCTGTCAGATGCTTCAATGATTCATCCCTTTTTTCTGGTAAGTAATACTCTATTGAGTAAATACATCACAGTTTATTTATCTATCTACCAGTCAATCTCCTTGGCTTATTTCACGGTAGTCCTAGTTTCAAAATCTACTGATTTGACAGAAACCAAAAACTCCCTTTAACTCTAAGGTTAAAGGGATAAATAGGAAAAATATAAAGTAGGGCAAAAAATAAGAATATGCATTCATTACAAAGAAATGCCATGGGGCTGGAGAGATGGCTCAGAGGTTAAGAGCACTGACTGATCTTCCAGAGGTCCTGAATTCAATTCCCAGCAACCACATGGTGGTTGACAACCATCTGTAATGGGATCTGATGCCCTCTTCTGGTGTGTCTGAAGACAGCAACAGTGTACTCACACATATAAAATAAACAAATCTAAACAAGAAAAACAATAAACAAAAAATTTTTTAAAAGATATGCCATTCTTTAATATGTTCTTTAAGCACTATCTACTAGTTCAACAAATATTAATAAAATAACAAGTTCCAGGCATTGTACTACTACTACTAACTCAAAGATATAGTGTAGATCAGGAGCAGCAAACTACTGATACCTTCTGGGCCCAATATGGCCAGCTGCCCGGTTTTGTAAATAAGGCCTTATTGGAACAAAGCCATATTCATTAACTATGTATTGTCCGTGGCTACTTTTGCAGTAAAACAGAGATGAGTAGCTTTTACAAAATATCTAGCCTAAAGAGCCTAAAATATTTACTAATCTTAAAGAAAAAAGTTTGGGGGAGGTTTGGTGATTTAATTCAAAAAAATTTTAAGTTTGCTAACTATAAGTTCTAGACACCTAACAATATAACAAGCGAATGCTAATTAAATTCTGAATGACAACAAATCTGGTAAAGAAATGTTATAAACTCAGTGCCTATGTCCCATTTGAATGAAGGATGCCATCATACTACCAATGATGGTAACAGGAAGTAGGAGGATTTTGGTCATAAGAGTGAAGAAATAAAAAGATGGGATGAGTGTCTTTACATCAGAACACTAGAGGCGGCTCTCACTCTCCATGTAAGGACACAGTGAGAGGGTACATCTGTGAGCAAGGAGGTGGGTGCTCACTGGTGAGTTCTGTCCATGTCTTGATCTTAGACTCCAAAACTCTGAGAAATATATTCCGTTGTTTATAGCAGTCTATGGCATTTTCTTTCCTTCTTTTTTAAAAACTATTTTAAAATTTACTTTCTTTTTTTTATTTGTTTGTCTGTATATATGTCTGTCTGTTGGCCATAGAGGTTGGAAGAGAGCACTGGAGCCCCTAAAACTGTTATCACAGATGATTGTGAGCCACTATATGGGTGCTCACTTATTTGGGTGAATGCAGGTCATTTGGAAAAGCAGTCAGTGCTCTTAACCTCTGAGCCATCTCTCTAGCTCCAATGCTTCCCTAATGTAAGTGTAACTAAGATAAAAAAATCCCATCCGGAAGATAAGCCCCATAAGTTCTACACTTCTGACACTTTCATGCCTCACAGATACAATGAACAGAAGACACTGGGCAAATAAACAATCCATAAAATTCTAAACTATCTTCAAAATGATAAGTTACTAAATACATTTATAGTATTAACTATATTTGAGCTGGGCAGTAGTGGCGCACACCTTTAATCCCAGCACTTGGGAGGCAGAGGCAGGCGGATTTCTGAGTTCGAGGCCAGTGGTCTACAGAGTGAGTTCCAGGACAGCCAGGGCTACACAGAGAAACCCTGTCTCGAAAAAACAAAAAACAAACAAACAAACAAAAACTATACTTGAAAACTGGACACACACATACTTTTTCCACTTTGGTGGTAAAAAAGACTCAAAAACTGCAAAATCACCTGTGTTAAATTTCCCTGAAAGAGCTTACCACCAAACACACTGTAAATCACTGTAATACACCAAATCACTCACCATAGACTACTACAGTAACAACAAGTATGAACAGATGAATGGTCTAACTATGAAAACACTTAAGAACCTTGGTGCCTCAGAAACAATACTGGTAGCATGCTGTGGCAGTTAACCTTGATTGTCAACTTGACTGAATTAAGAGTCCTAGAGATTAAAAGGCACAGATGGGTGTGTCCGTGACAGCATTTCCAGAGGCAATTAGACCATGAAGGCTCTGACCCAAAGAATGGGGTAACCTATTGGAGATTCACAGTGATGGCTTCATCAGGTGATAGAGGGAGGAGGGAAGCCAGATTGAAAACCATAGGCCACTCATCTTATGTCCTTAGGGAAGTATGGTATCACTGCTTTATATAGCATGAGGTAAAGAAGCTTCTTTGCCACACGTGCCCACCAGGATTATGTTGTGCTCCAGTGCAGGGAAATACGCAACTACTGACTAGAGCCCCTGAAACTGAGTCAAAATAAATCTTGAGGCTGGAAAGATGGCTTAGTAGTTAAGAGCACTGGCTGCGCTTCCTGAGGACCTGGGTTTAATTCTCAGCATCCATGTTACAATTATTTGTAGTAACAGTTCTGGGGAATCCAGTGCCCACCTCTGGCCTCCATGAGAACTGCATGCACATATGCATGGTGCAGACATGCATGTAGGCAGAACACTCTGTATATGAACAAACAGTGCTAGCTAATGAAAGGGGAAAGTAAGCTCTTCCTAACTAAAGTTAGGTAACTTTTATGATCATGACTTCCTATCATTAGCTTATAAATTCAGTCTTCTGACCTAAACCCCTTCCATCTGGATGCTGGGATTCAAACCTGGGTTCTCTGGAAGAGTAGATAGTACTGCAAGGCATGTCTCTAGCCCCTAGGACTTTCTTTTATTTTTTTAATTAGCATACACAACAATGGCTTTCGTGATCACATTTCATACTTGTTTTTATGACCCGCCTCCCTCACTCCCCGTCCATCCCCCTCCTCTCCTATTCAGATCCTTCCTTCCCCAGGTAGTTCTCTTTGCCTTTCAGGTCATGTGTATTCTATTACCTTATTTTTTTTCTTAGAAAATCTTTTTGCCCTTCCATGGCCCCTTTTTAGTTTTATCTCCTATCCCACACTCCCTTACACATGTAAAAATTAAAATCGATTCACTAAGACTTTCATGATCATTTCCTGAAAGATGCCACAATGACATCAGATGCCATTATCTCAAACAGGTAGACTGACTTCCCAGAAGGGTGGCAAAATTCATCAATTCTACACAAAGAAGGGGACAAAGTTTTCTTTTTACAAAGACAGCACCACATTCTTAAGTGCCCTTGCCATGGAGTCTTTTAGTAGGTATCATTAGGCAGTAATCCAAATACATTTCAAATGTATTAAGAAACCACTTTGATTAAAAAACAACAATACTTACATTCTTAAAACAATAAAAACCTTTTTGATGGGCTGCCAAGTGTTTTAAAGTATTTATAGGATTTTTCCTAGAGTGCATGTTAACTAAGTTTTAGCCTTTGTGGAAAAAATTAAAATAAGAAAACTATGACTACTCTGACAGGGCATATATGTTCTAAATGAAAGGCAAATATGACTGACTTGAAGTGGCATTTGTACAGTACTTATTTTCCAGTGAGTTTAAGTATCTATCAGTGAGCACTTCCTTTAACCTCACATGAATGACATTCCTGATGAATACAATGGCATCTTCTTTTAAAAACAAAAGAAAGGTAAACTAAAACAAATACCTTAGAAAATAAAAGTGGTTCATTTAGCAAAATAATTCTTCAGATTATATAATAACTCGCCAAAGAGTTCCCTTAGACAGTGGCTCTCTTAGCTCATTTTACATTGTTCTATAGATAGAAGTCCAGCCACGTGAAACTCTCAATTAGTGTATCTTATGCCTAGTCAAGGTATATACTTCCATCTTTATAATGACAAACTAAAGCATTTAACTAGGTCTTGTCTATGATTAAAACTATCCCAGTCATGAAACTGCACAAAAATTCAGTTCCCAAACTTATAATAACTCATATCAAAACTAACTAGTAAAGGGCAATGCTTAATAATGAAGGTGACTTGAGAACAGCCCAACTTTCTGAAAACACATAGACTAAACGTTTCTAAGTCCCCTGGGCTCTGAATTCACTGTTAAGTAAGGATTATTCTTGACTTTTTCCTGCTTCTTCAGATCACATAGTAGACAAGCAAGCAAAAAGCCATATTAATTTCAAAACCAAATTACTCCTAAGCAGAAAATAAGGTTGATAACAAGAACCTGTGTCCACTAGAAACAAGTATATGAGCGTGTATGTAGTGATAAACACATAAACACATAAATCATAAATAACCCTTCTCAGAATGGTTTGAATAGTCAGAAACTTAATAGGAATAAAAATGTAGGTAAGCAATATCAGAATTCAGTAAAGCCGTGGGGCACTCACCAGGGCAAACAGTGATTTCTTCTGCAGAACTTTCTGGCATAAGAACTAAACTTCTCTTACTGGTCAAAGCTGCAATACTGAAAACAGAATCAAATGACAAGTGAACTCCTCATAGAATAAAGCAGAGCAAAGGCCCACAAGCAATGGTGGGTCCTTTAAATATCTGCAAGTGAACAGATATATTCTGTACAGTGTCACAATCAGAAAGCAAGGCATCCATAGTGCAAGTAGCCAGACAGAGGGAAAATAAGAATGCTTTCAACTTTGGATCCAGTGAAATTAGTAAATGAAACGAAGCTCCCTTTGTTATCTTCACTCCAGAAGGTTAAAGGGTAAGGAATACCAGTAACTATCAGAGACGACCAAAATTATACTATAGTATAAAAACGTCAAAAGTGTTTTGCAGTCTGGCTACCAGTTACAGCCTTGAGAAGAGAAGAGACATATAAACGCAGAAAACCTGGAGATTTTCCTGACAGCACAGTACTTTTTCCTCACCTTACAGTTAAAAGTTTCTCTTTATCTTGATATACAGCTTTCCAAACAACAAAAATAAAATCCCAGACTATCCTACAGCAAGAATCTGCCCACCCAAGTTGAGTATCTCTTCTGGGAAAAACTTAATTATGAATGACTTCCCTTATCCAACCTTCTGGTTTTTCCTGCCTGTTTATTCATGGAGTGTGATCTCTTCCTGACACCACAACACATGGCTGAGAGATCTGAGAATCTGAAATAGTCCCTCATGCTTCACAGAGTTTTACGATTAGTTTGATCAAGTATGCAAGAAGACACTTTAAAAACACAAATCCTCACGTCAACCAAGAGCCACAGAGAAGAGAGACTAGCCACCACTGAGACTCATGATAAATAACTAAACCATGACAGGAAACCACAAGTGATTTCTCCCTCTAAATAAAACATTTCAGAACATTTGTTATAAACCCAAGCTAGACACAGTTTACGCTGCATGTAACATTAGGGCTCTATTCAAAAAGTCTATCATAAGACAATTTGCTGACATTTATAAAATGGGCTAATCAATTTGAAGTCAAACCACATTGTATGTGATTTCAACTCTCTCCTGGTGACAAAGTGTATAATCATTTATTAAAGCCTACATCTGCTCTGCACAGGCTCACCACAATAAAACAGAGAGGCCTACAGGGAGCAGAAGACCAACTCCAGTTTAGAACATTTCCAAAAAGTGTCTTAACAGCAAAAGAATCAAACTACCATCATATTCTTCAGCATAGGGATAGATACCTGATAGTATTCACAAAAGCTTAATAAAGACCACTACCTAAATTACAGTGATAGTAACTGGGCCTTAAACTCCATATGAGAGATGACAGTCACTCAATACAGAGATCAGCTCTTGAGAAATCCTCCAACTGTCAGAAAAGTGGAAAAGTGGCTAGAAACCTGACCCAGTTAATAACCAATTAGCCATTATCTATTATTAAAGAAGACTTAGAAGATAAAACTCCATCAACTAATCAAGAATGGAAGTATGCAAATATAGTAGCAGATAAGACACTAACCAGACACAAAGTACTGAGTAAAGGTGGTACAGAACTTGTGTGGCCTGAATAATATACAAGCTTAACAAATAGGATTTACGGGGCTGAAGAGATGGCTCAGTGGTTAAGAGCACTGGTTGTTCTTCAAAAAGACCTGAGTTCAATTTCCAGTAACCACATGGCAGCTCACAACTGTCTGTAGTACCAGCTTGAGGGGATCTGATGGCCTCACACAGACATATATGCAAGCAAACACATAAAATAAAAAGAAATCATTAAAAAAAGAAGTAAGATTTGGAAATGCATATAGTAAATGCATAAGCAGACCAGTAATATGGCTGTCTCTGTGGAAGCCAGTAAGACCATCAGAATAAGAAAAATCAGAATGCCAAAAAAGATAGAGGGAAACATTTGAAAATCTACCAAGTAAGTGAAAGCATACTGGAGAACAAAGGCATACTAAGTGCCTATCAAGCTGAGCACATTAACTACACAGGTCCTAAGTGCACAGAAGAAACTCAGCAGCCATTTCAAAATGCAAGCCAGATAAAAGCAAGGTAGGTCTACCCCTAGGATAAGTCTCAGTCCTTACAAGCCTCAAATCCAGTTTCAGATTTCCATGAGGCAGTGATTTCTCCAGTAGACAGATCTGTAGTGGAGACAAATCCCACTTGTGTTATACCATATGGCTTAGAATGCAGTGGGCAGGTGCCATTTTGAGGGAGTTGGGTGGGGGGGAATCTATTCTTAAAAACTGAACTGAGTCTGGAGAGGTGGCTCAGTGGTTAAGAGCACTGACTGTTCCTCCTAAGGACCTGGGTTCAATCCTCAGCATCCACATGGCAGCTCAGAAATGGCTGGGAATCTGATGCATTCTTCTAGCATCCCAGGGTACCAGACACAAATCTACATGCAGCTACAACACTCATACACATAAAAATAAAAATTCAAAAAACAAAAAACTGAACTACCCTGGGGGCCTGAGATCAAGGAACATCCACAAGATAGGAAGCCTCAATTTGGTCTGCACAAACCTTCAGTCAAGGAAGCCTCTTAAAAGCAGTTGTGGACAGCAGCAGGGCTGGACTCTGGCCAAAGGGTACAGGCAACATGAGACTGGCTTAGATTGGATCATGTTTAAGGGGAGACAATCCCGTCCATGCTCTGTGGTTGAGAAAAGATCTCATCAACAAGAGCTATGCTGGAGTTTAATAGCTCTGAGCCTTAGGCCAGTAAGCAGATCAAACTTTACAGTCACCTACCTAAATTCATTACTGTTAAGCTCAAGAACTCTGAAGTTCCTGGGGTGTAATGATACCAAAAAGGCATCTCTCCACAGGATGATTAATATACAGGAGACCTTGAAAACATGAAGGCAGGTCTTTTGCCTGAACCAATCTCAGTGCTATGATATGATTTCTACACTCCTTAGATAAACAGCCACTCAGGAAGATATAATATAGGCAGGCTAAAGAGGAGGAAAAACTCTGCCCAGCCCACAGAATGCAAAACTAAGTGAAAATGGTTGTGAAGAGAGCTCTGGAAGATAGCAATACAGACTTTAGTTTATGCTAACTGTAACAGCATAAACCAAAGAAAAGACGCCAGCAGTTCACAGTCAAACTGACCCTCCTCCTGCCTCCACAAGCATTACTCAAGGATCCAGAAAGAAGCTGCTGCAACAGCTCATCTCTTCTTTCTCTGCGTTTATATTTTGCTTTGTGTTTATGTGTGACTTTTCCCTACATGTTTACAGGGCCTTTAAATTTTTCATTTGTATTACTTGTGTGCATGCACACACGCACAGGCATGGGGATCAGAGGACACTTTTTCGAATAAGTACTCTCCTTCTACCACATCATCTGGGGGTCAAACTCAGGCCATCAAGCTTGGGGACCAAGTCCCTTTAGCCCTATTATCCAGAATTTTTTCTTGTTCCGTTTTGCTTTTTGAGACTGAGTCTCTCTATGTAGGCCTAGATGTCCTAAAACTATGTAGACCAGTCTGGACTCAAACTCAACAAAATCCTCCTGTCTCTGTCACCCTAGTAAAGGAGTTCTTTTCTTTTTTGTGTGTGTATGGGGGGTGGGGGGAGGGGGGAGAAATACTGTAGTTAAATATTTTTAAATGTTTTTACTTGTTATTTCTCTTCGAACATTTATCTAATTTTGTTTACCCGTTGTTTTTTCATTTAGGGAAAAACTTTTCCCTAGTTTCTTTTCTTAAGACAGGATCTCACTGTGTTGCTCTAACTAGCGTAGAACTCATTATGTAGACCAGGCTGGCCTCCTAGAAAGAGCTAGGATTAAAGGTATATATCAGCAGGACCCAGCTTTCTTTCTCACTCTTTTCCCACAATGATGTCTTCTTTTCCCCCTTTTAATGTCTTAAGTTTATCTTACTGACTTTTTAAGACTCATATTTTTATTCTTTTATTCCCCATCCTACATTTATTAAATTTTGCTTTTGAACTTTTCTATTTAGTGATGCTTTCTTTCTTACTCTCATGTTCTTGTCTCTCCCCTTCTCCCAAATTTTCCTCATGTCTTTTTTTAATTAATTTATTCATTTTATGTATATGAGCACAGTGTAGCTGTCTTCAGACACACCAGAAGAGGGCATCAGATCCCATTACAGACAGTTGTGAGCCACACTGTGGTTACTGGGAATTGAACTCAGGACCTCTGGAAGATCAGTCAGTGCTCTTAACCACTGAGCCATCTCTCCAGCTCCATCTTACTTCATTCTCCTTCTTTTCATCTATTTAACTTTGCTCCCCACTTTTCTCTCCTTCTCCAGTCTCCTTTTCTCTCACTCATTTGCTATTTCCACACTTTCTTTAAAGAGTGTTTAACTTCATACCACATTCTACAGCAGAATGGTACTTTCAGTTATATGATTATTGGTGACTATATATTCATGAGCTGTAATTGATTTTGTATATTTCTATATCTAATACAGTTTGATATTATTGCTGCTATAGCAGTGTGTTTCCTGTGTTTCCTCCCAAGTGTACACCTTCAAGAGTAGGCTGCTAAGTAAGAAGATCCACCTTCAAAACCCTAAAGAGCTAGCCAAACCAACAGATACATAACTCACAACGATGAAATACAAGAAATATATAGTCAGGACAACACAACGCCTCTAAAAGACCATAATCCTCAACTACAGAACTTAAAAGCACCAAAATATGTAAAATGCACATGAAGCTTTCAAATATTTTCTGGTAAAAATAAATGACTCATGATCTAACATGGCACACAAACATAGAAGAAAAATTCAGAAAGGAAATTGAGTTTTTTGGTTTTTTTTTTTTTTTTTTTTTTTTGTTTTTGAAAGGGAGAGAGGGAACAAAGAAAGAAGTAAGAAGCAAGGGAGAAAAAAGAAAGGAAGAAAAGTAAGAGAAGGTGGAAGGGAAAAAGAGAGAGAAGGAAAAAGGAAAAAATTGAAAAGTTTAATGGACAAAAATCACAGTAGAGGTGCTGGAGAGATGGCTCCTTCAGAGCACTGGCTGGGCTCCCAGCATCCATGCAGCGTGAGACCATCACAGTTTCCAAGGATCACAGACATACACACACACAGTAAAACAACTACTATTTTAGTACAGTAGAGGGCATTGCCAATAGACTTGACTAAGCAGAAGAAAGAGATCAAGGACCAAGGACGCCACAGAAGGAGGACAAAGTGAATCAAATACTACATTCAATTACTAGTGAGGAAAAAAATAAATGAGCATTTCCATAACATCTAAGAATTCTGGAATAAGCAGACAAGGTGGGCTAAACCTTTAATCCCAGAACTACGGAGGCAGAGGCAAGTGGATCTCTGTGAACATGAGGCCAGCCTGATCAACAGTGAGTTTCAGGAGGGCCAGAGGTACACGGTGAAGTAAGACCCTATCTCAAAAAATAATCAATAGGACAAAAGACACAGCTGCTATGAACACTAAAAACATAAACTATTCAATGAAACTACAGCAGAAATTTTCCCAAACCTTTTCAAAGAACTAGACCTTCTGTTTGAAGCAAGAGGCATTTATAACACAGACATGTTCAGAGACAAACCTCTGTACAACATGTTATAATCATAAAGTCAAACATACAATGCAGGGGCTGAGGAAACAGCTCACACATTAAAGTGCTTGGCACACAAGTCTAACAACCAGAGTTCAGATCCACAGAAACCTGCTAAAATGCTCCTGAGTGTGGCAGTGACCTGTAACTCTGGTCTCAGAAGATAGGGAATAGGAGACCCCCCAGAGCTAGCTGGCTAGCAAGACAAACGACTGCAGGCTCTGGGCTGAACTGAGACACTGCCTCAGTGAGTAAGGTGGAAGAGTAATCTAGAACGATGTTATACATCCGTCCTGGGCTTCTACATGCACACACCTACACACATGCAAAATATGAATATATACACACATGAAAAAAAACACAAAGCAAAGAAACAATATTCAAAACAGTAAAGGGGAAAACAGCAACTCATCTACAAAAGCAAAAACATCAGAACAATGTCAGTCTGTCATTAGCACTGTTCAAAGCCAAAGGAACAGGAAAGATATATTTTAAGCACTGAAAGTAAATAACTGTCACTTGAGGATATTATATACAGCAAAAGTATTTTCTAAAACTGAATATAAATAAATAAAACTGAAGAAAAATAATAGCATTTCAAGGAAAGTACAAACTAAGGCAGTTCATAACCTTCAAGCCGGCACTGAGAAGACATTTAAATGAATACTATGCACAAAGGAAGAAGAAAAGCAGTCTCAACTACAAGCACACAGGAAAGAATAAATTTTAGGAAAGAAATGACTAAACACAGGAGTTCTAGGAAAAACCCACCATGTCCGACACTGTAAACCAGCTAACCAATAATACTAATAAGGAAGCAAGAACAAACAGCACTCAACTAACCACAAAACAACCAAAAAAATTACGGGAATTAATAAATATCTCACTATAATAACTTTAAATATAAAATGGTCTCAATTCACCAATAAAGAAACACAGACTGTCTGATTTATTCCAAATTTCTGTGTTATCTCCAGGAAAAGCCAAGAGATGAAAAACTCAATCAGTCAGAAACCAAAAAAAGGCTGGTAGAGCTATTCTGGTATTTGATAAAGTATTCAAACCAACTTAGTCAGAAGACATAAAAGGTCACTACATATTAAAAGGGAACAATTTCTTGGGCGTGGCAGCATATGTCTTTCATCTCAGCACTTGGGAGGCAGAGGCAGGTGGATCTCTGTGAGTTCAAGGCTAGCCTGGTCTATACAGTAAATACCTAGACAGCCAGAGGTAAGTAGAGAGACCCTGTCTCAAAAAAAAAAAAAAAAGAAAGAAAGAAAGAAAGAAAGAAAGAAAGAAAGAAAGAAAGAGAGAGAGAGAAAAGAGAAAAAGGGGAGGGGAGGGGAGGGGAGGGGAGGGGAGGGGAGGGGAGGGGAGGGGAGGGGAGGGGAGGGGAGGGGAGGGGAGGGGAGGGGAGGGGAGGGGAGGGGAGGGGAGGGGAGACACCTTTCAATTCTATCTCACTCCAGCCAGAATGGCTACCAAGAAAGCAAATAACAAACGCTGCTCAGGATGTGTGGAGATTTACATTTTACAGCCACTATCAGTATGGAGGTTCCATGACAGACTGACAGACAGACAGATGAAAAAGGAGGGAAGGAAATAAAAGGAGAGAAAGGAGACAGAGAGAAAGAGAGAGACCAGAGAATTACCATACAATCTAGCTACATTAGACCATACCTGGGTATGTACCTGAAGAACTGTAAGTTGACATACCACAGACATACTTTATATCCGTGTTTAAAGTCACACTATTCACAATAACCAAAACATGGAATCAGCCTAGAATGATGGAATCCATCAGTGAATAGATAAACAAGGTTCATATACACAATGGAATGCTGTACAGTTATTTAAAGAAATGAAATCATAACATTTGCAGGAAAAAATAGATGCAAGATCACAAACAAAATAAGCCAGACTCAGAAAAAATAAAGACCACATACCATGTTCTCCTATTCAAAACCCTAGATTTATATATGTAATATATATAAATCTATTATGTACTAAATACATGTTAATGTATATTTGTAGATCATGAAACAAGGGGATTATAAGGGGAGGAAGAGACCTTAAGAGAGGGAAGAATAGAGGCAGGCAGGTAGATCTCTGTGAGTTCAAGGCCAGGATGGTCCACAGACCAAGTTCCAGGATAGCCAGGCCTACACAGAAAAATCTTGTCTACAAAAACCAAAAAGAGAAAGAAAGAAAGAGAGAGAGAGAGAAGAGAGAGAGAGAGAAAGACACACACAGAGAGAGAGAGAGAGAGAGAGAGAGAGAGAGAGAGAGAGAATGAGAATGAATGAATGAATGAATGAATGAATGAATGAATTTTGGACTAACCAGAAGAAAGTGGAAATATCTGGACAAGAGAGGAGAGGGGACACCGAGAGAACAGTGAGCAATGAGGGAAGCAAGTGAATGAGAACAATGATGACATGAAACCTATTGTTCTGTATGCTAATCTGAAAGAAAAAAGTAACATAACAGGAATAAAAACAAAACAAAGAAAGGAAGACAAGCCATAAAGAAGCAGTCTAGGAAGCTGGGAAAGATTAGAGAACAGCAAGTAATAAACTGTGAGATTTATGCTAAGATGACTAGAGTGGGTAAGAAAACCTTTATGATCTCTTCTAGGCTTAATATTTTAGGCTTCTAAGAGATACACATTTGCAAACTTACAGCTAAAAATGATTTCCAATCTCGGCACATAAAGGAGGTAAGAGTTCTCTGGCGAGTTTCTCATGTAATACAGTCTCTTTCAAGAGGTTCCTCTTCCTTACCCTTATGCCATAGGAGGAGACAGGAGACCCACAGCAGAATAACCCTCACCTTTGTGAGGCAGGCACAGAGTCGTCTCCTTCAGAACTCTTCAGAACTTCGTCAGAAGTTTCTTCAACAAATGGACTTTGGGAAGACTGGAAAGATACAGGAAACATCCTGAATACACAGGAGAACGTATTTCTTCCTTTGTTATTTATATAGTGCATGTTTATATGTACATGTGGAAGCCAGAGGTCAATCTTGGATGCCATTCCTCAGAAGCTCTATCTGCCTTAGGTTTTTTGTTTGTTTGTAACAGCCTCACTATATGAAGACCAAGCTGGTCTCCAGTTCACAGAGATCCTCTTCTAGAATTAAAGGCACACGCCACCACACTAAGCCATATTCATCTTGGGTTTTGCTGGTTTTTGTTTTGTTTTACATTTATCTATCTTTGGGGGAAGCGGTAGGGGTACACATGTCACCGGTGCACATGTGGAAGTCAAAGAATAAGTTGCAAGAGTCAGTTCTCACTTTCTACCATGTGGGTTCTGAGGATCAAATTCAGGTCCTCTCTCTTGGTGGTGACAAGCACCTTTTTCTTAAAACAGCCTCCCTCATTGACCTTATTGACTAAGATGGATAGTTAGCCCCAAGGTATCCATCCACCTGTCTCCAACTCTCCAGCCACCAACACACCCAGCCTTTTTTGACATGGGTTCTAGGATTGGAATTTAGATCCTCATGCTTGTATGGCAATCAGTTCCAACTGAATGTTCTCCTCAGCCCAAGTTTCTTCCTCTTAAAAAACAAACAAACAAACAAAAAACCACAAATCTTCCAAATTATCACTTAACTGTTAATAATAAAACAAGCTCTTAATCTCTTACTGTCTTACTCTCCCTCTCTTACTCTCTTGCCTCTCTGTCCCCTCTCCCGCCTTCCTCTCTCTCCACGTGGTCACGGCCGCTGGCCTCTACTTCTCTACGCCTGCTTCTCTGCTTCTCTCTCTCTACCTCTGCCTCTGCCTCTACTACCCTCCTGGCTCCCCTCCCCATGCCTTCAATAAACTCTATTCTATACTAAAAAAAAATAAAAAATAAAAAATAAAATAAAATAAAGGCCAGATATCGTAGCCCAGGCCTTTTATCTTAGCACTTGGAGACCTAGGAGCTCAAGGCTAGCCAGATATCAAGCTCCTGGATAGCCAGAGCTATATAAGGGACCCTGCCTCAAAACAAAATAATAACTCAGACATAATGGTACATTAATGCCAGCACTTGGGAGATAGAAGTAAGCAGATTTCTGTGAATTCAAGGCTAGTCTGGGTTTAAATAGTAAGTTCCATGAAGAAAGCAAGTAATGCTACCTTAAGTGGGCTTTCTAAGAAAGTACCCTGGCTATGCAGCTTCTTCCAGGAAAAGCTTCTTTGACTACTCGATAACATTTTCAGGGCGTAGCATGTCATTGATACCCTAAACAAGTTTGGGCATCCCTCTATGATTCCAATAAATGATGACTTATAGAAGGGGGAAAGAAAGGAAGGTAAAAGGGAGGAAAACTGAATCTATAATCAAAAGAAAAGTTGTACAGCAGCAATGGGCCAGCAAGATGGCTCAAGGGAAAAGGCACTTGCTACCAAGCCTGACAATCAAGAGTTCCATCCCTGGGTCTCGTACACCAAAAGAAGAGAAATGATTCCCCAGAAGTTACCCTCTGACCTAAACACACACACACACACAAATAGATAAATAAAATATAACTTTCTAAAAACTCTTGCATTAAAATACAGCGACAATAAATAATGCGTCCAACTCTTTAAGTAATGAATTTTTTCTTTGAAAAACAAAAACAGGAAACACTGACACCTAGTGTCCACATAACAGAATTTTGTTGACTTAGAGAATTGGAGAGATGGCTCAGAAGTACCCAGTCCCAAGTCAGACAACTGACAGAACTGATTCCTACAAGCATTCTTCTGACAGTCTCTAATGTGGTGTTACAGATACCCCACACACACCATATACATAATTAAATGTCTTTAAAAGTGTATTGCTTTTTTGTTAAGTAAAATGGAAAGTAACAAAGACAATGTCAACCTCTGGCCTCCAACCTCTAACTAACACACACACACACACACACACAGAGAGAGAGAGAGAGAGAGAGAGAGAGACAGCATGCACGCACGCATACATGCACCAAAAAAAACCCTCAAAAGCATTGTACTAGACATTTTATACAAACTCACTTTTATCCTTACAACTACATAAAGATGGGGCTGAAGACATGGCTCAAAATTAAGAACACTTGCTGCTCTTGCAGAAAACCAATTCAGTTCTCCACCGACGTGGCAGCTCACAAACATCCCTAACTTCCTTCTGAATATTACAAAGCATCATAGAACTACAAACCCATCATTAAGTATAATTTTTAGAGTATTCTGTTTTATTACTAAAGTTTTTATTAGTATTTGTTATTAGACTTTGAAATTTTTAGTTTCTCTTGTTACTGTATTTGTTTGGTTTTCCTTACAATAAAGATTTATGAAGTGATAGCTCTTAAAAGTATTCCTAAAGTATAGTTTTGACTTTTGTATTTTAGTGTTGGGGCTGACTTTTAGCAGAAAGCGGCTATCAGCTTTGCAGCCATCTTGAGCCATATACCCTGACATGAGACTTGGATTACAATAGCCTACAACAGCTGAGCACACTCCGATAATCTTGGTTTAGATACCTTGGGTGTGTGAGATTAAAGGTGTGTGAGATTAAAGGTGTATAACTTAGAAGTGTAGAGATCATAGTTAGAGACAAGATCTAAGGGCATGATTAAAGGTGTGACCAAAAGACATGGCTTAGAAGTGAGACATATAAAAGGCAGAGGCAGACGGTAGAGAATCAGACATTAGGGAGACACAGAAGAGAGAATCAGACACTTCAGAGAGAACAACTTGGAGTAGGAATTAGGCATTAGGTAGCAGGCACTTGGAAGAGAACTTGGAAGAAGTAACTTGGAACTTGGAGGCACTAGGAACTAGGAACTAGGAACTAGGGACTAGGAACTTAGGACTTGGGACTTGGAGAGAAGAAGAGACTGAAGAATAAACGGGATTGAAACACACTCTGTCTGGTCTCCATTCCTCGAGTCCGTCCTTACTCTCTCTCTTGCTGAACCCCAACCTGCGGACAGGAGCGGCAGCTTGGGCCGGGATACAGTGGCCGCCAAGCACGGAGTGGAGAGGGCCTCAACATTTTGCTCGGGTCGCAACATTTTAGTAATTTTGTGTCTTTCGCAAGCCATTTAGTATCAATTTTTACATCTATAAAGTGGGAAATAACAATCCCTTTTTTTAAATAGTTTAAAGGAAGGTAGAGAAACAAGATACACAATGTCCATACATAATACTATCTAGCCATATTAGAAATAGACTAAGACAGCAATCTAAATGTCTCCAAACAGAGATTGGGTTCATTAGAAAAAAGTCACCGGAAGCAAAATTAGAAATATACCATGATGAAAAAGAATAAACCAGGAAACTGTCTGAACTTATATTACAGATTATCTCCTCTAGGACTGACACGGTGGAGGAAGGAAACTGACCCCTGCAAGTCATCTTCTGACCTTGCACACTATAGCATTTGTGCACACAGGACACATACACACAAAAAGAAAGAAAGAAAAAGGAAAGAAGGAAGGAAGGAAGGAAGGAAGGAAGGAAGGAAGGAAGGAAGGAAGGAAGGAAGGAAGGAAGGCAGGCAGGCAGGCAGGCAGGCAGGCAGGCAGGCAGGCAGGCAGGCAGGCAGGCAGGCAGGCAGGCAAAAATACTATATAGAGATGTTTTCATCTTTATATCAAGAAATATCAGTCAGTCTAAATATCATGCTGGTGCAGTTTGAGAAGCTAGCATTCATATACCTCTGGTGGGAACACAAATATATTATTTTCTATAGATGGCAATTTGGTAATAGTTAACAAAACTGTAAATATAAGCAGCCTCTGATCCATCACTGTATCTGTAAGAAATTATCCTACGACTATCTCCCATGTAGATAAAGTGTCTTCTGTTCAAGGTACTAACACAGGACTACATGGGATAGAAAAATATTAGACACAACTTACATGCTAACCAGTCAGCTACTGAACAAGTTATGGTTTATCCAATACCAGTATATCCCATATCTCCAAATAAAGCGCTCTGTGTGTGTGTGTGTGTGTGTGTATTATTATAGAATGATTATTGTTATAGAATGATCACAGAATTACTAAATAAAAAAGAACAAAATAATGTATATAGTAAGCTATCATCTGTATAACTAAAAGGCAGAGAGCTACAGATGTAGCTCAGTTGGCAGTGCTTATTTAGCATGCATGAAGTCTTGGATGTCATCCCCTGCACTATATAAAGCACAGAATAAAAAACTTGCCTGTAGCCCCAGTACTCTGGAGATAGAAGCAGGAGGATCACAAGTTCAAGGTCATCCTTGCTACTTAGCAAGTCTGAGGCAAGCCTGGGATACATGAGAACCTATAGGAACTGAAGTTCCCAGAAAAAAAAAAAGCTACATCTACACTGAACACTCTACAAGGCTGTTTAACTGATTAGAACCTCAATGACTGTGGAAAGACTGTAACGTTGCATGTCTGGAACCAAATTTTCTTAGTCCCAAAGAAGCCATTTATTGGTCACCAGTGTGTGAATAAACATTCTTTTGACTATTAGATAATGGAATATATGAGCAGACCCCTAGCTTCCACCAACCCAAAAGCTAAGAATGTCATCAGACAGTATCTGAGGCCTATACAGAAATTTCCTCATTTTTACTGCAATCTACCTGATGTTCCCACCAATGTTATTTGAAAAATGTTTTCTTTTAAAATATATTATTATTTTTAATTGTGTAAAGGTGTGTGTCTACATGAGGATGTATGCACTTTGAGTGCTGGTATCCTCAGAAGACAGAGGCATTTAATCGCCTGGATAAAGATAGAGTTACAGACAGTTGTGAATTGGGAATCACACCCTGTCCTCTGGAAAAGCAGCAAGTGGTCTTAACCACTGAGCCATCTCTCCAGACCACTTAAAAAGTGTTTTGATTTATAACTTTCTTTGTTCAGTTACTATAAAACTGATACCTTGCTGGAACATGTAATATGGGGTAACCTAAATCTGTGTTCCCAGCTTATAGCAAGCAATTCATATTTAGCTGCAGAATAAATAAGAGATAAGAGCTGTGTTTTTCACATTGACACTTGTCAAAAAAAATTGGAAAAAGTGTATATATATATTACATAAAGTATCATGGAAGGATACACTAAAAAATAGCAGCATGGATTGAATCCAAAGAGGGGAAATGTCTGGCTAGAAGGTATAGCTGAAAGATAAATATATATATTTTAATTTGCATTTCCTTGAATATTTTAAAACATCATCTGTAGAAAAACAATTTAAAAATAAAAAGTTTGGAAAAGAAAATATGGTATATACTAACAAGATGGAATAATGTCTTAATGTATATCAAATAAGTGGAGAAAGATTTCTGGTAAATTATAAAGTGAAAGAAATGAACAAAGTTTGTGCAGAAGAGTTTCCATTTTGCTTAAAATTTAAAATAAAAATGTGTTTTATATGTATAGAAATGAAGGTGACTGCCTTTTGGTGGTTGGATAGCAGATAACTATTGTATTTTTTTTTTTTTTTTTTTTTTGAGACAAGGTCACACAATGCAGCCTAGGCTGGCCAGACTGCTCACCCTCCTGAGTGCTAGGATTATAGGTATACTACCACAAGGTTCTTTCTTTCTTTTTTAAACTCTTCTTATTTTATATAGTAAGCATGTATTATTTTAATAAGCAGATAGAAGAAAAGTCCACAAAAAAATAGTTAAAATAATTCTTATTTTATCTGTAAATCCTTAATTACAACACCACTGACCCTTACCTGACCATGACTGGTTGTTGGTTCTTCCTCCAACAAAAGTTTCTGTTTCAAGCTTTTAATAGGACTTTTTTGAAAATCCTTGGTTTCTGAGTGCCAGACAGATGCCCTAGATTCCTGCCTTTCCTCTTTGGCTTCATCTCCCATATCTTCTGAGATGCCTTCATTTTTTTCACTAGTCTGATCTTCTTGGCCACATTCATTCTGGATCAGAAAAGGAGGTCTAGGTAACACTGGTTCCCCAAACCCTCTTTTTTTAACAAGCTGTCTCTGAGCCATTTTCAGGCTCTTCTGATAAACCTCCAACTGGCAGAGAATGACACTGGTGTATTGATTAGGATCTACTCCAGCAGGGCAGAATGGAATACCCCAGTAGTAGTGCACAGTGCCCCCAACGTCCTGGAGATCTTTGGTGTCTGCTGGGATAGAAAGGCATTGCCTAGACGTGTCCCCCCTACCCTGGACAGCTTTGGAAAAAGCATAACCACTCCCAGTACTTTCCTGTGGCTTCCCACACTGTGTGTGCTCAGCCAAGTGGCCAGTACATCTGTCAAAACATTTAACGTTCTCATTCTCAAACACTGGCTGGCTTGACTGGTCCCAGCTTCCTGAGCTGCCAGAGACCGGCTCCTCTTCAGTGTTTTCATTGTGGTCCCAGGGCTCCTTTCTTTCCTCAGCCTCGTTTCCCTGACTGATAAGTGAGTCTTTACACAGAGATGGAGGTACCAGCTGCCATATGCCTGTAGGTATTTGAGAAAAAGTAGGGCTAAGGACAAATTTTTTTTTTTTTAAATTAAGACAGCTTGGTAAGCTATCACTTACCAAGAATTACAAAATGTGGCTATGAAAAGCCATTCTTTGGCTTTAGCCAAAGGGTGTTTTTTTCCTTGGAGATAAAAGTATGTTTCTTGAATATTAATGAAATTTCAACTATTTCTGTTTGAACCTCTTTAATATCAAAACAAGAATTTGGGGCATCTCTGTATCTACTCTCAGCAGAAGTAATATAGTTATACTTGATGTGTAGGAGTCAGAACAGGAAGACATGCCTTCAGTGGTTCCAGAATCTTTGGTGTTCTCTTGATGAGAATGTGAAGATGGTCCAGTAGCCAGAGGTCGAGATCTAGTAGCAGAATCATCAGAAGACCAGCAACTCTGAAACAAGTGATCCCGTACCAGACCAGGTTTATTATTAAAATAGCTGTACATGAAGAGTCACAGGAAGGACAAAAATAGGAGGCCAATGTCCCTAGGAGTTTCTCTTCAGATATAGCTGCTCAAGTCAAATGGATTCCCCAGTGTAAAGTGAATACCTATATATATTTACTATACTGTTCCTAATATGGAGGGTATATAGTATGTACTATGGTATATAGTATGGTCCCTAATATGGAGGGTATAGTATGGGTATACAGAATGGTTCAGATTAGAGATATATATTCACATGGTGATATATGCCTCTAGTCCTAAGCTTTTCAGAAGGCTAAAGTGGGAGACTGCTTGAACTTCCAAGCTGAAAGCCAGCCCTTTCAATTCTAGGAGGCTCTAGCTCAAACAAACAAGCTAACAAGCAAATAGAATCAAGGACTATGCAGAATCTGCCACTGGCAAGTATCCTTATTGTTTAGATTAATTTCTATTGAATATATCTGTGTCATAATTTAATATTACTTGGGTTTTTCTGTTTGTTTTTGTTTGCTGTTAATTGTTTTGGTTTGGTTTGGTTTTGGTTTTGGTTTTGGTTTTGGTTTTTTGAGACAGGGCTTCTCTGTATAGCCCTGGCTACTCTGGAACTTGCTCATAGACCAGGCTGGCCTCAAACTCAGAGATCCAACTGCCTCTGCCTTCTGAGTCCTGGGATTAAAGGCATGTATAACCACACCTAGCTATTTGATTATTTTTAAACTGTCCATTCTTTTTTTCTTTGCTGTCCCCACAAATGAGGGACGTGAACACCTGACCCTGAAGCTTTTGGAATTCTTGGTATTCTACAACCCTTTAGAAGCTGCCCATCTCTCTGATTCTCTTAAGCCACTGACTGAGAAGTCTGTGGAGCAGAATCAAACTCATGTGGTAATAAAAACACTTTGACCAGATTAATCAGCAACATGGACTTAAAAAAAAAAGTACTGAGATATTTTTATTAACTGAAAACTCTATAAACTACCAAAGCTCATTTCTCATACAAGTATCCCAGCCACTAAATAACTGAGAACATTATTAATAAATCCCACAAACTTTCAACACAGCATATTTACATTCAGGCTTTCAGCAATGGCTTTCCTCAAGAGTTCCTCTTCTTTCTCCTCCTGGTTGTTCACCTCCCTAGCTTCCTGCTCACTCATTTTGAGAGCCAAAGCAAATTGTTCTTCTTCTGACATCTCTGTAAGAGTGTAGGGAAGGGAAGAATACCACAAACAGCAAATTAGCATGAAAGCAAAAAAACAGAATCATTAAACTGTCAACTGGTAATACTATAAACCATATAGTATGATTTGCACTCCAATAAGGAAAGTCATATAAGGTAAGCTGTGGTCAAGATCATTAGTAGCATGCCAGGCATTGGAGGCACACATCTTTATAATCCCAGCACTCTGGAGGCAGAGGCAGGCAGATCTCTGTGAGTTTGAAGCCAGGAAACATGACATAAGCTGGATGAGTTATGTCTTCAGCAGTGTGATCATCTCATGTTCCAGTGGAGAGCTCTACACCCATCCTTACAAGGACAGCCCTAGTTAAAATCAGTATGTCTCTGTGATGGTTATTCTTGGTTGTCAACTTGACTATATCTGGAATTAATTTAAAATCCAAACAGCTAGGAATAGCTGTGAGTGATTTTTAGTTAATTGGATCACTTGAGGTAGGAGATGCGTCTTAAATCCAGATCATTTGGGGTCAGAAGATCCTGCCTAAATCTGGGCCACATCCTCTCACAGCAGCCTACATTAAAGACATGGAAGAAAGCAACTTTTGCCTTCTGCCTGCCTGCCCTCATTCTCATGGCCAAGTTCCGATAACCTGCTGTTGAGGCAGGTGTTAGAGCCTTCTTGGGGATCCTGATGTGAACTAAAGATTAGCTGAGACATCCAGCCTCATGGACTGAACAACCATTGGATTCTTGGACTTTCTCCATTGAAGACACTGTTAGACCAGTTGGACCACAGCCATAAACCACTCTGGTAAATCCTATACATGTATACATATAGGCACACACACATAATCAGTTCTGTTCCTCTAGAGAACCCTGAATAATATAGTCACAAAACAAAATAAAAAACAAAAGACATGAAAGCAGGAGAGGAATTTATAGAGGAAGCAGAATTGAGGATAAGAGAAGTAGGAGTGAATATGATCAGACTGCACTATATACATGTGTGAAATTGCCAAAAAAAAAAAAAAAAAAATTCATTTTAAAATGCTGCAATAAAATTTATCTCCAAAGATGATCTTAGCATGTCAATGGTCTATTTGCTCCCACAGGCACATAAGGGCAGACAGTCAAAGATGTATACATACACAGGTGCCCCTATAAATAAATAAATAAATATATATATATATATATATATATATATATATATATATATATATGTATATATGGAATGTACATATATATGGAATATATATATACATATATATACATATATATATGTATATATATTGTTTCAAATCAGTTCTTAGAATCCCTCCTTTTAAATCTAAGCAATCAAGACAATCTACCAGATATCAAAGAAAAATCTTTAATATGAACACCTAAAATCTGAAAATGTGAAAAAGTAATAACAAAAAATACTAATAATATCCTCCAGAAATAAGACATTGGACAGTGGATCTCTGAACACACTCACGATGCCACAAATAAACAAAGAACATTAGAGAACTATTAAGAAATTCTGAGACTGGCCAGGCTTGAGTTAATCCCAGCACTTGAGAGGCAGATACAGAGTCAGGCAGGTATCTTTGCGTTCAAGGCCAGCCTGTCTACAAAGAGAGTTCAGAATAGCCAGGGCTCTTTAACAGGAATGACCTCAAAAAAACAAAACAAAACAAAACAGAACATTAAAAAAAGAAGAAAAAAAAGAGTAAAAAGAAACTCTGAAATGAATGAAAATGAAGATATATATTTTTCAAAACTTGTAAAGATAAAGTTAGCAATTTTTACAGCCAAATTTGTGGGTATATAATGCTAGTATGTAAAAAAGATAAAAGACATAGCTTGGTAGAGTGCTTACTTGTATGAGGCCTTGGGTTCAATTTCAAGCAATGATGGAATCTTTTTTTTTTTTTTTTGGTTTTTCGAGACAGGGTTTCTCTGTGTAGTCCTGGCTGTCCTGGAACTCACTCTGTAGACCAGGCTGGCCTCGAACTCAGAAATCCGCCTGCCTCTGCCTCCCGAGTGCTGGGATTAAAGGCGTGCACCACCACCGCCCGGCCCAATGATGGGATCTTTACATCTACATTTTTTTTTCCTTCTTATTCTTTTTGAGTTTCACTCACATTGTGCACCTAGGCCCACTCATCTTACCATTCCCTCGAATCTGCCCTTCACTCTTGCAACCTCCCCCCAAAATAAAAAACAAATCAACAAGCACAGAAACCATCCCATCATGGAATATGTTCTAGTGTGTTCCATGGTCTATTCCTCTGTCCACACATCTTCACTTGCAAATGTTCACTGCTATGAATCATTGGTCTGTTTTGAGGTCTCTGGCTTCTGTGACACCATCACTATTGGATCTTTACAGGAACTCCTCCCGGTTATCCTGTTGCCCTGTGTCATGGAGGTCCTGCTGCTTTGCATCAGCAGGCCCTTTCATGAGTTCCAACCATTCACATATGATACAGATTTTAGGGTAGGACAACTCTGAGCCCAGGATATGGGTCTATGTGGTAGCTATGCTGGTCACCCTGCCAGGCTCTCCCTTATCCACATCACCAGGATGAGCTCTCCAGCACTGCTCCCACTAAGCACCCAATCCCACTACTGGCAGGAGGCAGGGGCAGCTCTCCTGCTCTGCTCTCCTGCCCTCAGAGGTGCTCTCATCCATGCCTCCAGAGCTAGCTCCACTGTGCTGTCCAGTTAAGGCACATGGACCCCTCTCCCAAGTGCTGTAGCCTGTGAGGACTGGAGAGCTCTCACACTTTTGGGGCTGGGTCACCTATGCCTTCACCTTCATCTACATTCTTCAGAAACAGCAGTCTTTACTTTTCTTGTGGTATCTCCCATGGACCTAGTATCATACTTAAGAAATAAGTTGGGTAGTATTCCCTCATCATCTCGCATCTGTAAGAGCTTATGAAGAACTACTAATATTTCTCTCTTTAACAAACATGACCCATGAAGCTTTTTGTTTATAGTTACTTTCTGTTATAGCTGGGTTTTGTTAATTCAATTTTTATTATATTAGTTGTATTTTAAATTTCTTTTTTTCTTTCTTTCTTTCTGTTTTTTTTTGTTTTTTTGTTTTTTTTTTTTGGTTTTCAAGACAGGGTTTGTCTGTGTAGTCCTGGCTGTCTTGGAACTCACTCTGTAGACCAGGCTGGCCTCAAACTCGGAAATCTGCCTGCCTCTGCCTCCCAAGTGCTGGGATTAACGGCGTGCGCCACCACTGCCCGGTGTATTTTATTTTAATTTTCTACTTCTTGAGTCAGTTTTGGTTTGTGTCTTCCTAAGAATTTATCCATAAAGTTCAAGTTGTCTTTTTTTTTTTTTTTTGGCATTGCTTTTTCATGCTCTTTCCCTTATATACAATTTAGTTCTCTTTTCTGTTTTTTATTTTATTTTGAAGTATAATTCAATTTATTTTATATGATTCTGCCTATTCTTTGTCAATTTGACACAACCAAGAGTTATCTGAAAGAGAGAACTTCAACTGAGTAAATCCCTCTATCAGATTAGTTTATAAGCAAGTCTATGAGGCGTTTTCTTGATTGATGACTGATGTGAGAGGGCCTGGCCCACTGTAGGGAGTACTAGTCTTAGACAGGCAGTCCTGCGTAAAGCAACAAAATGAGGAGGCCATGAGGCGAAAGACAGCAAGCAGCATTCCTCCACAGCTTCCAGTGCTGGCTTCCAAGTTCTTGCTTGAGTTTCTGATCTAATTTCCCTCAATGTTGGACTGTGATATGGAAGTGCAAGCCAAATAAACCTTTCTTATCTCAAAGATGCTTTTGGTCATGGTGTTTATCACAACAACAGAAACCTAAGTAGGACAATGGTATAAGGTATAATAACAAGCTTATACAATGGCAGAGATTGTGCTCCAATGTTGGAAGCCATTTCATCTGCTTCTGTGAAAGCCTCCCCTATCAGGCAGTCAAGGCAGGTCAGGGTCTGCTGGCACATTTCCTGGCCTGCTGACTGATGGAACGGTAAGAGGGGATACACTTGAGGCTCAAGGCAAGGGGCTAAACATCCTATTAATCTTGGATCAGGGAGGCAACCAGAGAGGAACAGATATCCTGTGTGCATGTCAGCTATCATCTCTGCTAACTTGTGATTTTGTTTCTCACAGCACTGTAAAGTATAAAAAGCTAATAAAAGTAAACTCAAGGCTGGTATGGTATTAACCTGCAGCCCTCCCGATGTCTAACTTTTGTCTGAGTCTTTGAAGTGGAAACTTAACGGTTCTTTGGAGAGTCAGTTGTGTTGGATAGCGTTTTGCTGGGGCAGACACATGAAGGAGTGTTTTCCTGAAGTGGACACAGGTCAAAGACTAAGGCAGACTCATGAAGGAACGTTTTGCTGAAGCAGACATAGGAGAGGGGATGTTCTGCTAACGCAAACAAGTGAAAGGGCACACGATGAAGGATTCTTTGCTAACAACAAGTACGTATTAGTCTGCCTTACATTGCATATGTGAGCTCCATTTGTGCTGAGGCAAGGCACGTGGAGGACACATAATGTTTGGAGGGTATAAGTAGGAATAACGGAGCCAGAGTTTGGTTTGCTGGTACAGCTAGCTGTGCAATGCTTGTGGGTCTTTACTGGGAAGTCTTCACTGATCATCCTCTTCAGTGATCTTCACTTCCCCGAGAGAGGCACAGCTGAGAACTTCTCCTGGTCTTCCTGTTGGTCCATCCTGCTGACTTGAGCCAAGGCTGAGGCCTGGCTGTCTCTGCTAGGTCATACTACCACTGCTGATCCGTGTTTGCTAACCCTACTCTACCGAACTGTACTGCTGGTGTATCCATAAAGTGTTTGCAGATGGATCAAACTGCCACTGCTTGCTAAACTATAAAGTGAACTGCCAATTTCCAGACAACCCAGACGGGAGTTGCTCCAAAGAACCTTTCTAAACAGGTCTACTTAACCAGCCCTCCTCCCCGTGTCCTTTCTTTTCCACTACCTTTGGTGAGTGGTGGGCTACCAGGGAGGTTAGAGTGTTTAAGAAACATCATTAAAAATAGGTTTTGACTTGATTTTCATCATTTATCACTCCTTAGAGTTGAAACTGACATCTATTTCTTATGTCCAGTGGTATAAAATTTTAGACTGTGATTCTTGTAGAGCAAAAAAAAACTCCCCTTTAAGTCCTTTAATTAGGACCAATTATAGTTTTACTTAGTTTCATAACAAAATAGCTGCTCACAAATGTAAATACTTCCAAACATGGGCAGGATCATACACAACAGTTTTTATATTTCAGATGATCATTCCGAAAATATCTGTAGAGCACACTAGAGTCTAGGACAAAAAGATGGCTGGTCCCAGCCCAACCTGTACCATAATAGGTGAGAATCTGTCTAGAATCCTGGGTTTCCAGTGTTGTCTTACTTGGTTCTTTGTATGGTATTACCTTGCAGTTCTATGACTTTTAATTGCAACTCTTCACTCATACAATATTAGCTCCTTTTCAAGTCTGAATCAGGAAACCTTCTCATAGAAGCCAGTCTTCAGCTCTTTAATTTGGAGAATGTAGTTTTTGTCATCACTTTTATTTTTAGAAACAAATTTCAGCACTGAAAAATGGCTCAGACTTTTTTCCTTTTCAAATGAGTTTCCCAAAGATATAATTTTACTAGGAATTAGTAATCTGAATTATATATTAATTATACATTAATATATAATTGAATTATATCAGTGCAACTACTTAAGAATGTTCTTGACAAGAACTATCCAATACATTTAGAAAGATCAACCAAAAGCCCAAGCTTCTGGCCCCAGAAACATAGGGTGGGTTCCCTATATAAGGCAAAAACAAGTCAGTGCCTCCTAAAAGTTCAGAAAATTATTTTAGCATCAATACTATATCTCAGCCACCCTGCTGCACACCTAACTCTCTAATCAAAGAACAGAACTTGCTGTGGTTCAGGGCAGAGAAATGTATCCAGATATGTAGTGGAGCTAATGTGAGCCACTCATTACGTGGCTGGAGATACGATTTAAACTCTAACAGTGACAGGCACAGACTTAAGCTGAGTCTTGACAAAGCCCTACCACTGTGGCTTTCATCTTTGCAATAAATTGCAATAACACCATCCATGGCAGAATTGCTCATCTAAGCTAACACTAATTTCGACCGGTCCATATTAAAGTTACATTTTTTTCTCAGCATAAAAGCGTAAATCATCTCCCATCATGCCTTTTACTGAAAAACAGAGGTCAGCTGAAAGCTGCAATCGGTCTAAGATCTACGCAGTAAAGAAAAAGAAAAGGGGGCTAAACAAATGGGTCAATGGTTAAGAGCGCTTGCTGCTCTGAGCACCTTGGTTCAGTTCCCAACACTTACACAGCAGCTCAAAATCATTTGTACCTTCAGTTCCAGGAGACCTAGCTCTTTGGGTACCAGGCACATACAAGCAAGCACTCACACACATGGAATAAATGTTTAAGAGGTAAGCAGAGAATCAAGAGCTCTAGTAAGGGTGCCTAGTCACAAGGATCACATTTATAATTTCAACAGTCTTCCTCTAGGGAGGCTTAAAATAACTCTCTAAGAAATTTTCAAGTTTAAAGATTCAGAACAAAGACGAAGCATATATACTCCTAGAGAATTCTCTTCTCCTAATGAAAACACTGTATCAATTCAATTAAAAAAATGAAAACTTACGTGCAACTTTTCTTTTAGCCAAACACTTTGATCTGTTTGACTGTTTTGTCTTCGTTTTCTGCAATCCATTCTCCTCTTTTGTTTCCTGTTGTAAATAAGAAATAAGATCAGAGTAGATGACATTAAAATTAATAATGTTTTTTACTTCTTCTATAGTTCCTTTTGGTTAGTAGAAGCCTGTGAATTATCAGTGATAGTTAATACTGGTATACATAAGACGTAAGAAGGTCTTTTTCTCAATTAAAAAAAAAAAGCATGCAAGATCTAGAACCAATTAAACCATAAAAATAAAAATGTATAATATACTGACATGATTAACTATCATGTTCACAGAAATAAATAAAAACTGACCAATACTATACAAAATAATAGATGTCCACCCAAGATCAGAGACACTTGATTCAGTAAGTGTTTAAACCCAATATATTCATTTATTGTAAATCACTCTTTGGCTGCTGGTTGGTTAACAAAAGAAAAAATAAAAGACTTCTACAAAACCAATTTTAAAAATCTAATATACCAAGCCCACACCACCTCAAAACTTAGTAAGTAGCACTTGAGAGGCAGAGCAGGTGGCTCTCTAGGAGTTTGAAGCCAGTCTGGTCTATACAGTAAGTTACAGAAGAGCTACAGCTCTATGGAAAGACCACCTTAAAACAACAACAAATCTTAATAAGTAGCACTAAGAAAAAAAAAAGAAAACAAAAAAACAAAAACCATAATCAAGATAACCAAAAAAGAAACAGAAAAAGCAATAAAAAAAATAGCTAGGATAAAGCAGATGAGAGACAATACAGGCAAATATATATGTATATAAAACTGGGATCCTGAAGAAAAAAATATTAAACTGTAGCCCAAGAAAATTTTGAGATGGGGAGAGGGATGAGAAATCACAAAATGCCTAACATTCTCTAAGAAAATGACCTGAACAATTACAAACTCATCCTAAAATGCTAAGCAAATAAAAGAAAATTTCCTAAAACGTTCGGATTGACAGACATAATAACTGACCCTCAAAAATGAAAGTTAAGCTGGGTAATAGTGGCGTATGTCTTTAATCCTGGCTATTGAGAGGCAGAGGCAAGTGGATCTCTGTGAGTTCAAATCTAGCCTGGTCTACAGAGTGAGTTCCAGGGCAGCTAAGGCTACACATAGAGAAAGAAAATAGTAAAAAAGGAGAGAGTGGGAGAGAAGGGAAGAAAAAGAAAAAATGAAAGGAAAGTTAGATATCCTAAAATCAGCTTACAAAAGTTAAAAAAAAAAAATCAAGAACCAAAGGTAATCTACTAAAGTAGAAGGCAATACACACATAAACATAGATAAATATATGTTCTATCTTCTTTTTGCTTTCAATACATCCCAACCAGTTACCACTCCTCCCAGTCCCCCACATACCTCCCCTCTCCCCCAGATCCACTTCTCCTCCATTCTTATCTCCTCATAATGCAGAAATTATGCTATTAATAAATAAAATGTAAATATATTGATCAACTACTGCAGATTAAAAGCAAAAGTCAAATAATACTAATCAAAACTGAAAACCCAGATAGTGGCCAAAAGACAATAAAAGAAATTATGAAAAGCATGCTGTGATGGTTTGAATAAGAATAGCCACACAGACTCAGGTGTTTTAATGTTTGGCCCAGAGCACTACTGGGAGGTGTGGCCTTGTGGTGGGTGTGGCTTTATTGGAGGAAGTGTAGGTGTAGGCTTTAAGGTCTCAAAAGCTCAAGCCAGGCTTAATGACTCAGCTCACTTCCTGCTGCCTGTTGATCCGGAAGTAGAATTCTCAGCTCCTTCTCTAGCACCAAGCCTGAATACATGCCACCATGCTTCCTGCCATAGCAATAATGGACTAAACCTCTGAACTGTAAGCCAGCCCCAATTAAATGTTTTTCTTTATAAGAGTTGCCTTGGCCACGGTCTCTTCACAACCATAGAAACCCTAAGACACATACTATACAGGTAATCATTAGAACAACATATCAAAAAAAAAAAAAAAAAAAAAAAAACTATCAGTATTCCCACTGCTACTATAAGCCATGAAAACAAAGAACAGTCAGAAAATGAGACCAGAAAAAATAATTTTAAAAAAAAGTGAAGACAGCAGTTGGAAGGCAGAGGCAGGCAGATGTCTGTGAGTTCAGGGCCAGTCTGATCTACACAGTAAGTCCCAGGCCAGACAAGGCTACAAAGTGAGACCCTGTCTCAAACAAACAACAGATGAAGGAACATAGACAAAATCACCCTTAGAAAGCATGGGTGCAGTATTAGGTCCTTCATCAGGTACAGTAAAGATCCTAAAAGTAAAAGAAACCCAGGTAGGGATGCAGTTTGGATGTGAATGCGCTCCACATGCTCATGTCTGAATCCTGTCTCCCAGCTGGTAGCCCTGTTTGGGAGGTTGTAGAACCTTCAGTAGTAAGAGTCTCATTGCAAGAAGTGGGCTGTGGGGAAGTTGAGGCTTTACAGCCTACCCTACTTCCTATTCACATTTTGCTTCCTGAGTGTAGAAGACTATGAACAACAACTTCCTGCTCCTGCCACCATGCCTCCCCTATCTGCTGGGATGTCTTCTATGCCATGATGGACTATATGACTTTAGAACGCAAGACAAAATAAACGCTTTCTTCCTTAAGTTGCTTTTGTTGGTGGCACTTTATCACAACATAAAAGTAACTTAAGACAGAGCCTGGTACTCAGAAGTGAGGCCACTGCTATGATAAGCCTGTCCATGTGGTTCTTAGACCTTTAAAACTGGTTTGGGAGGAGAAATGTGGAAGTGTTTGGAACTTTGGGTTAGAAAAGCCTTGAAGTACTATAAACAGAACTTAGTGGACTAGTCTAATGGGAGACTGTAAGACAAGGATATTGAGAAAAGCATGAACAGTAAGGACTCAATTAATGAGTTTTCAGAGAACAATGACTATCAGGAACTGGGATGGAAGTCATTTATGTCACACTTTGATCATGAATCTAGCTTCATTCTGCCTGTGTCCTAAGTACCTAAGTAAAGTTGAATTTAAAAACAATAAACTAACTTGACAGTAAGAATTTGAAGGCAGAATTGTATCTAGCATTGAAAACTGTGCTACAATGGGGCACTAACAAAGGTGTCCTCCAGGCAAAATCCATTGGCGGCTATCATGTGAAAATCAAAATTCATTTAAACAAAGAAAATATAAACTAAACTCCTCCTCAAAGCAACTACTTAGGAAAGTTTCTTCAGGGTATGTTCACAAAAGCTGATACAGCTGCATCCCAACGGGGCCAGGCTGCATCTTGAGCTGGCGGCAGAACTGGGCAATGCCTTCTTTTCATACTCATTTTGCAAGCATAGAAGAAACAAGAGTAAAGAAGTCACAGAGTCTTGTGTTCCATGTTTTCTGAAAGCAGCTGAGGTCACGTGATACGTGTAAGAACAGAGTCCCTGTAAGGAGACCCTGAGCTGTGTGTGAAACTATAAAGGTGAGGCCTAGGCTGCAATGGAAACCCCAGAATACTGGAGGTACTAGAACCATAGCACAGGTGCTGAAGAGAGCTGAAAACATGGAATGAAGGCCAACCCAAGAGAAAATGTGTGCTGAAGGAAGCCCAAATTACATCATGATTATGCTATCACCCTTACATTTTCTTGGTTTCTTGGGTACTTTTTGTTTTGAGTTTTGTGGGGGTATGGGAGTTGTTTTTAATTTTGTTTTGCTTTGGTTTTTGAGACAGGCTCTCTCTGTAGCCCTGGCTGTCCTAGAACTCATTATGTAAACCAGGCTAGCACTGAACTTACACAGATATACACCTGCCTCTGCCTCTTAATGCTAGGATTGAACTGTGCACCACCACTCCTGGTGGGTTTGTGTTTTACAATGCTGGCAATCAAACCTTGGAGGCCATTACTCATGCTAGCCAAATGTTTGACCACTAAGCCATAACCCAGGTAAGATATTTTCTTAAAGAAATATTTAAATAAAGCTAGATATGGTGGCTCATACCTTCAATCTCAGTACCTGGGTGGCAAAGGCAGGAAGATCTCTGTGAATTCAAAGCAAGTTCTAGCTAGGCTGGTCAGGGGTACACAGTGAAACTCTGTCTAAAACACTGAGAAAAAAAGGAGGGGAAGAACCATTAAAAAAAAAAACAAAAAGAAAAAAACCTGAGGTCTGAGGTCTGAGTTAACTCAGCAGTTAAGAACACTGCTCTTACAAAAGCCCAAAGATTGTTTCCCAGCACCCTTATCAGGTGCCTGTAACTTCAGTTCCAGGGCACTCAACGATACCTACATACATGCAACACATGTAAACTCATGCAAGAACACATACATACATACATACAAACAATAAACAATATGGTTTTAAAAAATAAAAGAAAAACCCAATGCAGGGTCTTCTAAGAATGCTAAAGGCTGGGCTGTAGAGATTGCTCAGTGGTTAAGAGCATTGACTGCTCTTCCAGAGTAGTCAATTCCCAGCAACCACATGGTGGCTCACAACCATCTGTAACAGAATCTGATGCCCTCTTCTGGTATATTTGAAGACAGTGACAGTGTACTCACATATATAAAACAAGTAAATTGTTTAAATAAAAAAGAATGCTAAAAGCTAAACACTGTTGACGGGTATTTAACTTACAAAATTATTATCCTTCAGAAAAACATAGTCCAATAATAGAGGTTATAAAATATCACGGCAGGGGCCAGAAGATAGCTCAGAAGTAAATGAGTTTGCCACCAATCCAGATGATCTGAGTTCCATCCATGATCCCACATCATAGGAAAGCCAACTCTAAAAAGTTGTTCTCTAGCCTCCACAAGCATGCACCCATACACAGTCACACAAATTTAATTAAAATGTCATTTTTTAAAAATTTTAATACAGTGGCAATTTCAAAGCATGACAAATAATACCACAGAAATAAGCACAAGTTCTATGGAAAAACATAAGAGATCAGCCAACTGACCTAGCCTTACAAGATCAACAATGAAAATCAAAAGAGCTGACACCCAAGCTGAGAAACAACTGAAAAGTACTGTAGGCAATACAAGAGTCAGAGAAATATAGAATAATTCATGTAAACTTTCAATTGAAAAATCTAAGAAGTTTCTTCCCCTAATACCAACTGCTTAATATTCTAAAACAGTTTTTTTTATTTTTTTTAATTCTTTTTTTTTCAAGACTTATATATTTATTTTATGTATTCACCATTGCTCTCTTCAGACACACCAGAAGAGGGCATCAGATCCCATTACAGATGGTTGTGAGCCACCATGTAGTTGTTGGGAATGGAACTCAGGACCTCTGGAAGAGTCAGTGCTCTTAACCACTGAGCCATCTCTCTAGCCCTAAAAGTTTTTTAATGTATTTTTTAAAAATGCAAAAATGGTAAATGAGGAAATGGGGAGGACAGAGAGATGGCTCAGTGGTTTAAAGTACTTCCTGTTCTTCTACAGTTCTGTTCTCAGCACCCACATCAGGTGGCTCACAACAGCCAACTCCAAGGGCTCTGACACTCTGTCCTGGCCTCCTCAGGACCTCTGCTAACATAGTATACATTCACAAAACACACACATAAACTAAGGAAAAGGGCCACACCTGCAAGATCAGTGTCTTGTTCATCCATCATCAGAGAAGCTTCCTTCTACAGGAGATGGGAATAAAAACAGAGACCCACAATGCAACAATATCCAGAGAGCAAGAGACCTAGAAACACCCAGTCCTAATGGTGTTTCCTCAGAGCTCAGGGAATCCTGCCCAAAAAGAGGAGGGAAGATTGTAAGAGTCAGGGGGGATAGAGGACACCAAGAAGCCTTTCAAAACACAGGATTAACGTACATATGAACTCACAGAGACTATGGCAGTATGCACAGGGCCTGCACAGGTCTAAGCCACATGGGGTTCCAGTGCTCAGAGGGAAAGTGGATTTAAGCCTCCATCCCAAACCTAGAAGCTATCTCTCATTAACAACTGCTCACAAAGGAAAAACTAGGTCTCAGTGGGTATACAAACCACTTTTAAGGATAGACTCCATGCCCAGCAGTAGAAGACTTAACACAAAACAAACTCAATAGCACCTTTTGGAGGTACTCTGTCTCATAACAGTTTGTCTGAGCGCTGTCTTTCTTTCCTCCTTATAGGTCTTTAGGTATATATTATATTAGTTTCCAGTGTTGTGTTTTTATAAATTGCAATGTGTGAACTTGTGTGTCTCAGCATCTAGACATTTCTTAGCCTTTTCTTTGGTTCTTTTTCTTCTGTTTGTTTTGTCCTATTCCAGTTTGTTTGTTATTATCTTACTATTTTTTTAGATGCCAGCATGTACTCTAATGAGAGAGAGAAAGGGAGGGGATTAGGGTGGATGGGGAGTTGGGGAGAATCCAAGAAGAGTTAGGGGAACAGAAACTAAAAGCAGAATATATTATATATAAATATATAATTTTCAATGCAAAAAAATAAAATTTAAAATTAAAACTAAGGAAAGGCAAAGGAAAGTAAAACAAATATAACAATGAGTAGAAAGGAAAACGATAGGAAAGGGACACTCTAAAAATGACAGTTTCTGCAGTGATGAATACAGAATAAATTCATGTTAAGCTTCCCATGTATATGAACTCTCACCCCCCACACACACGCATATCTAAATAAATAGTTGCAGTAGGTGAAGTAAAATGTCAGGAGGAAAACAGGACAGAAGAGACATTTCAGAGTCTATTGCAAGTCTACATAACAGATGAACAGGCAAAGAAATGGAAATGGAAATAAACTGGAGTGTCACTTGAGCGTTAAACCTAAAGCATGTGGTGACCAATCAGGTATAAAGCATGAAAAACGAGAGTCAAAGGTGATTCTGAACTTTACAGTCAGAGAAAAATGAATGATTCTCCCACTGAGTAAAATAAAGGATGTAAGACACACTGGGTTGGTTCTTATGTCTGGACCTGATCTAACACACAGGTAAAGAAAGAAAGAGAAATGGTAAATAAAGGGGAAGGTTTACAATCTAGACAATCTCTCTCCTGGAAGCCTTTGCATAATAACAGTATGTTCTTGGCCAAGCAGGCAGCACGGTTCCCTAGCACGTAGGAAGCCTGGGATCTATCCCAGGCAGCTGTCACATTTTCTTCCACTTTTCAAACACACAAAAATTACACTTTCTATTTGATTTTACTCTAACAGTTCTAAAATCACATTGGGTTAACATATTATAAAAATGAAAACTTATCACTTATCACCAGCCAAATAGCATGGCCACTTTCTTTTAAATAATCCATAATTCCCTTTAGAAATCAAAAGAAAATCAAGTAAGAACCAAATGAATTCAGCAAGCTAGTATGAAGGTACAGTCAAAACAAAGCCTTGTGGGTAAAAAGGATTAGCTTGAGACCCACAATTCCATGTCAAATACCGACCTCTCCATCACTATCAGATATCACTATGAGTAAGTCCTCAAGTCTACGCTTCTTCTTTATACTGACAGAACTGGTGGTTTCCAAATCCTTCCTCTCCAAGTTCTGGCTTTCAGAGGCTTCTTTAATTTTTTTCTTTCTTCGTGGCATCCTTTTACCTAAAATGCAAGTTCAATATTTACTCAAAAATAAGTTTCTAATCTAGAGGTTACTCAATTTGGTCATACAAGAGCAAATGACAGCCATATAAGGGAAATAAATCTAGACTTTAGAACTTTTCTATTATTCATTAAAAATTTCACTTTTTTTCTTTAAGGGAATATATACATGTATATATACACATTTCTATATAGGTGATAGACATATGTAAGTCTGTACATCTATATACATAGAAAACGCTAGTGAAATTTCAATAGCATTAAAAACAATTTATCTTGGTTCCTTATATATTAATTTACACAAGTAGTTTCCTCAAGTATTCAGTAACAGTTTACCTAAAAGATCTTTTTTAAAAAATACTAATATTCTTAGTCAGATGCAGTGGATCACAGCACATCAGGAAACAGAGGCAGAAAAATCACAAGGTAGAAGCCAACCTAGCCATTATAACTACTGTGTCCAAAATTTTAATAACAAAAACAAACCTCAATGCCTCAATCTGTTAAGGAATCTCCCCAAAATATCAGTTAATGTTTATATATTTATGCAATAATTTAGATAGTATATTTGTGGTGATTTGAATGAAAATGGCTCCCAGAGGCCCACTATTAGGAGGTGTGGCCTTGTTGGAGTAGGTGTAGCCATATTCAAGCAAGTGCTTGACAGGGGTGGGATTTGAAGTCTCAGATGCTCAAGCAAGGCCAGCAGCACTCTCTGTTCATGTTGCCTGCTGATCTGGATGGAGAACTCTCAGCTCCTACTCTAGCACCTTGTCTGCCTACATGCTGCCATGCTTCTGACCATGATGATAATGGACTAAACTTCTGAATCTGTAAGCCAGGCCCAGTTAAATGATTCTAAGAGTTGCTATGGTCACAGAGTCTCTTCACAGCAACAGAAATCCTAACTAGGACAACATTTAAAGGTAAACAACTGAATTATTTCTCTTCAAGACAATTAACAGAAAAAACATGTCTGCTTTGGCTGTTTCATGTGCCTGCTTACCTGCAGGCTGAAGCAGGAGGGTTGCAAAGCGGAAACAACACAAGAAAAATAGTGAAACAACGCCTCAAAAGAAAAGGAAAAAAAAAGTCTGCTTTCATCAGCAAAGATTATACTGGAGGTTCTAGTATAATCCAGTTAATCATTAAGGACGAAAAGCAAATTTAAAAAAAAAACTCTGACATTTAAAAAGTAATAACTAAGGAATCCACTAGGAAACTATTATAAGAAAGCTCATTAAGGTGGAAGGATATAGTGCCAATAAATAAAAGCCAAAAATGAAATCAGTGTTATACATTAGTAATAAACATAACTTTTAATAAAATTCCTTCTAGGGTCTGAAGGGATGACTCAGTGGTTAGGAAGGAGTAATAGATTCTCTTCTAGAGGATTTTGGTTCAAGTCTCAACAAATACATGGCTCACAACCATCCATTATCCAGCCTCAGGGAATCTGATGCCCTCTTTTGTCCTCCTGGCTATCAGGTCCACACACAGCACACAGATATACATTTAGACAGACAGACAGACAGACAGACACACACACACACACATTAAATGAATTTAATTTTTTTTTCTTTTAATTTTCCTTCTGCCTCTTCAAGGTAAAGATATTTGCCACCAAGCCTGAGGATCAGAGTTCAATTCCTGGAGCACACATGGCGAAAGGTTGACTCCCACAAGTTGCTTTTGGGCCTCTGTGGCACATAACACACACACACAAATAAATAAATGTAAATTTAATTTTCCTGCTTCAAAATTTTTATGTATTTACTTTATATATATATAACTGGGTTTTCTTTTGTTTGTTTTGTTTTTTGTTTTGCTTTAATTGTTTGGTTGGTTTTTCAAGACAAGGTTTCTCAGTGTAACTTTGGCTGTCCTGGAACTTGCTCTGTAGACAAGGCTAGCCTCAAACTCAGAGATCCGCTTCCCTCTGTGTCCTAAGTGCTGGGATTAAAAGCATGTACCACCACTGCCTGCTGTGTATGGATGTTTTGCCTATATGTATGATTATCACTTGTGTGTCTGGTGCCTCAAAGGCCAGAAGATGACGGTCCATGGAACTGGAGTTACAGGCAGTTCTAAGTCACCAGGTGGTTGCTGGGAATTTAACCAGTGTCCTCTGGAAGAGCAGCCAATACTCTTAAGCACTGACACATCTTTTTGGATGATTATTATTGATGATGATCATGAGTGTTTTGCTTGCATGTATTTATCTGTATCACTTGTATGTCTGGTGCCTTCAGAGGACAGAAGAGAATGCCTGACCCTCTAGAACTGGAGTTATGAACTGGTTATGAACCAAACCTTAGTCCTCTGTAGAGCAGTATGTGCTCTTAAGTGCTGAACCATCTCTCTATACCAATCATTCTGAAGCTTCCGAATGTTGCAACCCTTTAATAAAGTTCCTCATGTTGTGGTGACCCCCCCAACCATAAAATTATTTTCATTGCTACTTCATAACTATAATTTTGATATCTGGTATGTAACCCCAGTGAGAGAATCCCTCAACCCCAAAAGGGTCACACCCCACAGACTGAGAACCACTGCTCTATGCCCTAAATTCTACTTTTAACAGTATCAAAAATAATAAAATTCTAACCAGTAGTGGTAGCACAAGCCTTCAACCCCAGCAGAGACAGGTGGATCTCTGAGTTTCAGGCCAGCCTGATCTACAGAGCAAGTTCCAGGACAGCCAGGGCTACACAGAGAAACCCTGTCTTGGATGATTATTATTGATGATGAAACAGAAGAAGAGGAGGAGGAGGAAGAGGAGGAGGAAAATGGCAACAACAATAATAGTATCTTTTTGAGTAAATTTAACAAAAAAGCATGTTAAATTTAGAACTAAAAATTTTAGTGTTTTTTAAAAGAAGAAGAGATTAAATTCAGTGTTGTGGCCTGTTCTGCTCTGCCTGGCTAGAGACAAAAGACTTAACAATGTCTGAGTAGTTATTATAACAAAAATGTTGTGACCTGTTCCCTCTGCCTGGCTTGGCCTCCCAAGTGTTGGGATTAAACGTGTGTGTCACCACTGTTCAGCCCAAACTGTCGCTCCAGTCTTCGGGTCAGGGGAGGGGGAGAGGGAGAGGGAGAGGGAGGGGGAGGGGGAGGGGGAGGGGGAGGGGGGGAGGGGGGAGGGGGAGGGGGAGGGGGAGGGGGAGGGGGAGGGGGAGAGGGAGAGGGAGAGGGAGAGGGAGAGGGAGAGGGAGAGGGAGAGGGAGAGGGAGAGGGAGAGGGAGAGGGAGAGGGAGAGGGAGAGGGAGAGGGAGAGGGAGAGGGAGAGGGAGAGGGAGAGGGAGAGGGAGAGGGAGAGGGGGGAGAGGGAAAGGGGGGGAGGGGGAGGGGGAGAGGGAGAGGGAGAGGGAGAGGGAGAGGGAGAGGGAGAGGGAGAGGGAGAGGGAGAGGGAGAGGGAGAGGGAGAGGGAGAGGGAGAGGGGGGAGAGGGAGAGGGGGAGGGGGGAGAGGGAGAGGGGGGAGGGGGAGGGGGAGAGGGAGAGGGAGAGGGAGAGGGAGAGGGAGAGGGAGAGGGAGAGGGAGAGGGAGAGGGGGGAGAGGGAGAGGGAGAGGGAGAGGGAGAGGGAGAGGGAGAGGGAGAGGGAGAGGGAGAGGGAGAGGGAGAGGGAGAGGGAGAGGGAGAGGGAGAGGGAGAGGGAGAGGGAGAGGGAGAGGGAGAGGGAGAGGGAGAGGGAGAGGGAGAGGGAGAGGGAGAGGGAGAGGGAGAGGGAGAGGGAGAGGGAGAGGGAGAGGGAGAGGGAGAGAGAGGGAGAGGGAGGAGACAGAGGGGGAGGAGTTCTGATCAAGTCTCAAGTCTCTTTTATTGAAAGGAATACACTTTTGTCATGTGCCTTGCAGGTGTGGATATGACATAAGCCTTACAGGCGTGGATACCACGTGTGCCTTACAGGCATGTATGGCATGGATAGCACGTGGACAGCACATGAACTGTATGCCTTGCAGGCATGGCTATCACGTGTGCCTTGTAGCTGGGGCCACTAAACAGCAAAACAAGATATATGGAATATTAGAGTGTGCTTCAGCTGTTGTAGGCTGTTGAAAAACAAGTCTCTTATCAGGGTATATGGCTCCAGATGGCTACAAGGATGATAGATGCTTTCTAGCCGCTTTCTACTAAAAGTCGGCTCCCAACAATTCAGTAGAAGGTGTGTGTATGTATGTCAGTGTGCAGGCATGAAAGAAATTAAAGGAAATCTAGATAAATGTAAACCTCCCAGGTTCATGAGTAGAGGATTTAATCATTGTTAGTATGATAATATACCCCAGCTGCTATTTAGTTATAGTCTCCAATAAAATCTTATTGGCCTTTTTCTTTTTTATTTACACTGGTGCTGTGTTCTGCCTCCATGAATGTCTGTGTGAAAGTGTCAGGTGTTGGAATTTGAACCCAGGTCCTGTGGATGAATAGCCAGTGCTCTTAACCACTGAGTCATCTCTCCAGCCCCTTCTTGAGGAAATAAACAAGCTGATCCTAAATGCAAGGGTCCCAAAACAGATAAAACAATATTGGCCAATAAAAAAAACACTGCCTATCCTGTCAACTAATTATATAAAGGTGTTAATATAATAACTTTTTTATATAATAATAAAATAATTTTCAGTGAAAAAGGCCTTTAAAAATGGTACTAAGACAACTGAAGTACATGTTTAATAAATTAAGTTATACATAAGTCCTTGCCATACATATACACAAAAGATTCATGAAATGAATCAAGGGCCTAAACCTAAGAACAAAATACATAAAGCTCTTTAAGGCATAAACATTGGCATAAACATAAATTCTTCTCACCTAGGATAATAAACAATGGCATGTTAAATATAAAATATGAAAGCACAAGCAATAAGAAAATAGAAAGATTATATCTAAATTAAAACTTTTGTGCTCCAAACCATAAAATTAAGTATAGCTTTAATGAAAAAGATACATAAAATTTGTAATCTGAAAACAAAACATTGTTCAAAGAAATTAAGATAGGTGGTTAGGGCTCGAGAGATGGCTTGGCTCACTACTAGCTATAACTCCAGTTTCAGGAGAACCAACACCTTCTTCTGGCTCCCACAGGCACCAAGCACACAAAGGATGTAAAGACATCTGTGCAGACAAGATACACATAAAATAAAAACACATCTTCAAAAATAAACTACACAAATGTTGACAGAAGCATTATTTAACAGTACTCTAAAGTGGAAGCAATTCAAATGGCCACTAACTGGTAAAATATGATATATATTTTATGACTCACCATAAAAATAAAACATTTATGATCTAAAGCTTGAAAACATCACAATAAGTGAAAGAAGCTAGTTCTAAAGGACCACAAATACTTAAGTAATGATTCCACTAATATAAAATATCAACAGCAGTAAATCAAGAATCTGTAAATAATTATTTAGGACTGAGTTGGGGGGAATTGGCAAAGTAGATAGTGATATGACTGAATGGGTGGGATTTTTCTTTAAGATAAATTTAACTGCTCTGAATTATGATAGCTACTCAATCCTGTGATTATACTAAAAAACATATAACTGGTGACTAAAGGTAGATACACTGTATATGAATTATGCTGAAATTAATTTCAAATGATCTAAATCAAAACACTGGTTACTACTAAAAATCTCACTGGGAAGGACAGAATGAAACCTTCTGGGTTGCTGAAAATGTATTATTGCCATTTGGGTGGTAGTTACATATGTACCTTAAGTTACAGTTAACAATGGTTCCTTTTACTATATGTAACGATACCTTAAAAAACAATTTTAACCCAGCACTTGGGAGGCAGAGGCAGGCTGATTTCTGAGTTCGAGGCCAGCCTGGTCTACAGAGTGAGTTCCAAGGACAGCCAGGGCTACACAGAGAAACCCTGTCTCGAAAAACCAAAAAAAAAAAAAAAAAAAAAAAAAATTTAAGCAGTACTATGTATTTGATGAGTGAATACTTCAAGCCATTCTAAGAACTCTGAAAAGCATGTCATTATTATGTGGAAACAAGTCCAGGAAGGCCACCAGCCCAAACAGTAAAGCTCGCCCATTTTTTACCTCCTAATCCCCAAACCTAACTCCAACATCCTATTATCTTCTTTGTTGTTGTTGTTGTTGTTGTTGTTGTTTTGTTTTGTTTTATTTTTCAAGACAGGGAGGGTCTCACTACAAAGCTCTGGCTGTCCTGGAACTCACTATGTAGAACACACTGGCCTTGAACTCACGGTAGCTGCCTCTGCCCTGCATGGGCTGTAATTAAAGGTGTGCACAACCATTCCTGGCTCCATTACCTTTATATCACCTCTAGCAAGAATCTCTACTTAACACATGGTATGCGTACATAAATATTTGCTGAATGAATCAGTAGCATAAGTAGATATTTAAATTATTAAATGTTTTATTAAAAGGACTGGGGTATAGCTCAGTAGTAGGACATGTTATTGTTACTTACAAGGCTTTGGTTTCCATCCTCAGCAGCTGCATGAATAAATAAGTAAACTATAGAAGGACAAGACACAGAGGACATTAACTGAAGACAGATAGGGGTGGGGGCTATAAAACACTGGGAAGGGCTAGAGATGTAGCTCAGTAGCTAGCCACCCAGCACGCACAAGGTTCTAGGTTTGATTCAGCACCACCACAACATCAAAAACAATGAAGCAATCTTTAAAGCTAGAAGAGCATATGATGTAAAAGAATGAATTAGTACAGGAGAAGCCTGGGGAATTAATTAGGACCCTAGGAAAATACCCTTTATGAAGTGGCTTTTAACTTATTAAACATTTCCTATTCCTGTTGTATTATTTAAAACAGTATGCCAATAGCAGCTATATCTTCAATACAAGTAGTTTTTCTAAAATTTGTAATTTATGATACCTATAGCTGACATCTTTTTTAACTTTATTTTTTATTATTTTTAAGTGTGTGTGTGTACAGGTACTAACACATTTTTAATTATTTTTATTTTAAAATTTAAAATAAAAAAATAATAGTGCCTTTAATTCTACCACTTGGGAGGCAGAAGCAAGAGGATCTCTGTGAGTTTGAGCCAGCATGGTCTACATAGCAATTTTCAGGCCAGGCAGAACTACACAGTGAGATTTTGTCTCAAAAACATAAAACTTAAAAATGCACAAGGCTCTTGGGGTTGATCTCCAGCACAAAATAAGAAGTGAGGAAGGGGTAGCTTGATAGAATAATCTTCCTTTATCAATTGATTACAACAATCTATAATCTCTCTCTCTCTCTCTCTCTCTCTCTCTCACACACACACACACACACACACACACACACACACACCAGCAACAGAATTCAGGGGAGATTACTCAGTGGGTAAATTACAGTTGGATATTGAGTAGGGGGATCTCCGAGGAAGCCAGCCAGGCGTATCAAACAACTCCAAGAGACCCTACCCCAATTAAGATAGACACTTAAGATTCCCACAGATGTCGGTGTGGTGGTGGTAGAGAATGTGTGTGTGTGTGTGTGTGTGTGTGTGTGTTCATACCCACGTGTGCCCACATGTGTACAAAAACAAAAGATTTCAGCTGGGCGGTGGTGGCACACGCCTTTAATCCCAGCACTTGGGAGGCAGAGGCAGAGGCAGGCGGATTTCTGAGTTTGAGGCCAGCCTGGTCTACAGAGTGAGTTCCAGGACAGCCAGGGCTACACAGAGAAACCCTGTCTCGAAAAGCCAAAAAAACAAAAAACAAAACAACAACAACAACAACAAAAAAAAAAAAAAAAAAAAAAAAAAAAAAAAAACCAACCCTAATGTGCCCTAACACATTAAGAAATTTAGTAAAAGAGTAATTGGCAAGTGGCTATGCTGGGAAATGACATTCGAGGCATCTGACTCCACAAGTAGACTTTCTTTGACTCGACTACAAAGTACCAGACAAACAAAACCCTAAACGTTGGGGCTCACTTTTTCCGCAGCGTTGCCGGTTTGTGATACAATGACTAGATGCAAGAAGACTGGAGTAAAGTGGTCCAGATTCACACCCAGCTCCATCTCTGAGGAGACCAACGCTCTGGTCTCACAGGTTTCTGACACACAGCCTGTCGTCAGCCACGAGAGAAATGCACCAGGCTCGACTGGAGACGTTAAGGGGTAAATAATACAGATTTCCAGGGGAAATCTTTCTCGGGAGACTGAGGCAGGAGGATGGCGAGTTAGAAGCCATCTTGGGTACCCTGTGAGTTGAAAGCCAGACGGGGCTCCACAGAGACCCGGGTGGGAACGGTGTCTCGGGTGGGCAAAGAACTAGTGAAACCAACTACCACTAGACAAGCAAAGTAACGTGGGGAAGGCGGCAGGCCTAGCGACGGTCCTCGGAGAGTCCGTTAGCCGGGCGGGCGACGAAGCTACCAGGAAGCTCGGAGAGCAAGAGAAGGCGCCCGGAGGACGATGGCCGCCCTCAGAGGGAGGGGGAGGCCGGGGGGCGCGAGAGCCAGGGCCGCCCGGCAGTGAGAGCAACCCGGCGTCGGCTCCCGCCCGGCCAAGAGGCCTACTCGCTGCGAGGCGCGCCTCAGGCGGAGCGACCGCCGCCGGGTGGACAGCGGGAAGCAGGCGGCCCCGGACGGCTGCGGAGTGCCGAGGCGGCTCGTACTCACCGCGAAGCTGGCCGCGCCGCCCAGCGCCTCCCAAACGCTGGGGGTCGCGAGCGGCTGCAAGTCGAGAAAGTGGAGAACGCGCGCCAGGGCGCGAGACGGCGGGGGCGGGGCGGGCCGAGGGGCGGGCCGAGGGGCGGGCCGAGGGGCGGGCCGAGGGGCGGGCCGAGGGGCGGGCCGAGGGGCGGGCCGAGGGGCGGGCCGAGGGGCGGGCCGAGGGGCGGGGCGGCGTGGGCCGCTGGAAACTCGCGGTATCCCTGCATCCTCCAGAGTGCTGCTAGAAGTTGGTTTGAGGGAAACCAGGGAAAACCAATAGAGTCCCCAGATACCCTTCAAAATCAACTCTGCTACATCAAGCTTCCTCTAGTGCTTTATTTGCATGAATCCAACATTACGTTCAAATTAAATGTTCACATGACTACTAAGAAACTCTCGGATGGTATAACGTTAATTAATGTCTGATGGATCGTCTCAGTGGAATTCAAGCATCCTAAAACACAGCTTAAAAATACTGAAAAATACTCTCTTTTGGGGAGAGATTACAAGCGTGAAGGGCGGGTACGAGAGGAGGGGGACTGGGGTACATGATGTGAAATCCACAAAGAACCAATTAAAAGTTAAAAAATAAATAAATAAAAATTACTGAGACTTCTACAAGTTTCAGGCCATTTCCTTGAAATATATGTTCCAGGAAGCCCATTTCCTTGAGGGAAAAAAGGCAACAGCAGAAATATCTAGTATGACAAAGATGAATAAAATATGAAATATTCCTACAACAAAATTCAACAAATAAAACTCAATATTTGTTAGCTCCTAAAAAAAATCTTACTGAAGCCAGGTCTTTAATCCCAGAACTCAGAAGGCATTGGCAGGTAGGTTTTTCCCCCTCCCAAAAAAAGGAGGGGTGGGGTGGTAGTGATGGTGGTGGTAATTTCACTGAAATAATAGCAAGCCGACAAATGTGAACACTCTTAAACAATTTTCATAAACTTACAAAAAAGCAGTATATATAACTGTGTAAGCTGTTCACAGCTTGTGGAAAACAGTATTATTAAAAGCTCAGGTTGGCCTATCATGGCCGCCTCCATGGCCCGCAGCGTGAGCGCCCGGGTCCTGTTACGGGCGGCCGGGGGATCTTGGGGACCCAGGGCCGGGCACGTGGCTGTAACATCTAGGACGTTCGGAACTACAGGCGAGCGGCATGCTGGCGAGCACGAGGTGGACGGCCCGGAGGTGCCCTGGGATGTGTGAGTGCCCGCTGTGCCACGCTTCCCCGCCCTGTCACTCGTTCTCAGGCCAGCCTCCGGCTCAGCACCTGCACCCTGTTTGTCCCCAGGGTCAACGTGGTGTTCGTGGACCGCTCTGGCAAGCGGATCCCGGTGAGGGGCAGAGTCGGGGACAATGTTCTGTACCTGGCCCAGCGCCACAGGGTGGACCTGGAAGGGGCCTGCGAAGCATCTCTGGCCTGTTCCACCTGCCATGTGTACGTGAGTGAGGCCCACCTGAATCTCCTGCCTCCTCCTGAGGAGAGGGAGGACGACATGTTGGACATGGCTCCACTGCTCCAGGAGAACTCGAGGCTGGGCTGCCAGATTGTGCTGACCCCTGAGCTGGAAGGAGTCCAGTTTACTCTTCCCAAGATCACCAGGAACTTCTATGTGGATGGCCACATTCCCAAGCCCCACTGACATGAGGCCACCGGACCGACTAGAGCCATTGAACTGAAAAGAAAAGCCATGCTTCCTACCACAGAGCACAGACTGCCTAAGAAAGAGAAGTTGGACCCACAGTGTGAGACCAGAGCTGCCACTGGGGACAGCCAGTGTCTGAACCCTGGGGGGGATGGGTCTTGGATGTATCTGTCTACCAGAGAGAAAATCGAACTATAAATTAAGGATGGACTCAAAACCAGAGCTGCAATAAAAAGTCATACCCAAAAAAAAAAAAAAAAAAAAAGCACAGGTTAATGGACCAGATGATAGATGGATACAGGCCATGGTAATGATACAGCAATGGGAGGAAGATGCAAATAGGAAGTGGTATAAACAGGACTTCAGCTAGGTATTAAGACCAGGACTCACAGCACATGCCTACAATCCAAGCACTCGGGAAGCTGAGACAAGGGCACTGCTGCAACTTTGACTCTGGCCTGAGCTACCCAACCAGTAATAAGCCAAGCAGGGGTGCATTCCACTTGGCACCTCCACCCCTTTATCTGTATGGACTTGCCATGCCTTCCTCTCCAATACACCCTGCAATCTCAAAACCTCAACCCCAGCCAGCACCAGGCTGTGCACACTCTTATCTCTGAACAGTTTCGATTTACGTGTGTGCCCAATGTATTCAGATATGAAGAACAGAAGGGCCAATCTAGTCTGAACCGGTTTTTGAATGATGTGAGGCAAAGTGAAATATCTAGAGAACTTTCCGAGAGAATTCCCCATTGACCTATGCATAGTTGTGTGTGAAAATTATATTAGATTCAGATACCTTAAGGGAAGAAACATGTGCACTAGGAAAAGTCAATGTAGGGCCTAATCTACCAATCACAGTAGACAACCACCAACTATAACCCTTAGTAATCAGCCCCCATGGTCCTCAAGACCCAATAAAGACAGACCCCAGAGTGCATCCTGGGTCCTTCAGTGCCCTCACTCATGTGACCTGCTGTCAATTATAACCATGTATCCCTCTATAAAATGTATTATTGCTTGGCTCCAAATAAAGTTATCTTGTTTCTTTTGCAAATCAGTGTGAGCCCTTACTTACTGGTTGAGTGAGAAATGCTCCCACTGGTTCACACTTGGTCCCTAGCTGGTTTTGCTGTTGGGAAAGGCAGTAGACGCTTTAGTGGGTGGAGCCTCACTGCAGGAAGTACAGCACACAAGGTGGGCTTTGAGACTTTATAGTCGTGCCCCACCTCAGTTCCCACACTGCTTTTGCAAGTGGTTGTGACATCTGAGTGATCTCTAATCTGGCTGGCTACCTGCTGCCATGCCTCCTTTCCCGCTATGGACGCTCCCTCTGAACTGTGAGCTAAAACCAATGCTGCTTTCTATAAGTCATTTTTAGTCATGGCGCCTCGGTTCTGTGGGTAAGAGGCCTTGCCCCTGCCCATGCAACCCCAACTGCTCATGACACTTACACCATGCAAGAGTCCAAAGGATCAAACACTGGATGTCAGGCTTGGTGGCAAGCACCTTTACAGGCTGAGCCATCAAGCCCTTTTCTCGTTTTATGAGTCAGTTTGTGTATCTCAGGTTGGCCTTGAACTACTGACCTTTCAACTCTATGTCCCAAGCTGTGGGGTGACTGGCCTGTCCCACTAGCCCAGTCTATTGTTTCTTGTTTCTTCCTCTGAGATGTCTTTAAGAAGACAAGCACTATCTCTATAGCAACTTTGGCTTCTTTGACTATTTTGAAATTACCCAACTCTCAGTCGACAGGAAAAGCAAACTGGATCCCTGGGTCGGGGGCATCTGTCAGTCCAATGTTGCCTCAGTTTTCTGTCTTTTTACAGTGCCTCAAAGTGAAACCTAAAGCCAGGCATGGAAGTACAAGCTTTAGTGTTAGTCTCAGCACTTGGGAGGCAGAAGCAAGTGGATTTATATGAGTTCAAGGCCAGTTTGGTCTACATAGTAAGTCCCAGGACAGCCTGGGCTACAAAGATTCTCTCTCAATAACAACAACAGAACCAAATAATAATAATAATAGAACCAATATTACAGCAATATAAGACCAGCCTGTGCACTATTTTACTGTTATCATGTGAAACAGTGTTCTGTTTGTTTTCTACCATGTAAAATGGACAGAGATTTCATTTTTCAAGCAGCTTTTGACTCCATTTTGAGGGTAGAAGTTAAGCGTATGCCTCAGTGGACCCAAACTACTAGCTTCTTGGTACCACTCATTAGCACAAATTGATAAATGACTTATTCCTGAGAACAGAAAGAACAATACATCATAAGTTTATTGGGAGTGCATTGAGAACAAGCCCAGAACTTATCAGACGCTGCTGACCAAGGAGAGGGCCTAACTCCTTCATCCAGACCCCATAAAGTGGCTAATATTAAGATGAAGATGTCCCCCACACTGGCCTCAAATACATCATGGCAATCCTCCTGCCTCAGCCTCCAGAGTGATGTAATTACAGGCATGCACTACATCCTACCTTTTTATTATTTGGGTTTTTGTTTGTTTTGTGGGGTTTTTGTTTGTTTCGTTGAGAGATGATCTATTACTGGAATAGAAGTTTGTCTTGAACTCCTGGTCATCTTAAGATGACACAGAGTGCTTTGACCACAGCCTTAATTATCTTTTCTTTCGAATAAAGTTTCTTTTCTCCAACGTGCACTTCTCTAACCTTAATCTTACAAATTTTGGAATTGCAAGTATGAGCCACCTTGCTCAGCTACTAATAAATGTTTTAGCTTATTAGATAGGGTCTCAGGTAGCCCAGGCTGGCCTGGAGCTCCTAATCTTATAGCCTCCACCTCCCATGTATTGAGATGAAGAGCTTGTACCATTATGTCTGCTTTAACAAACTCCTAAGTAAAACATTTTTAGAATCTGTGCCTTAAGTTCTCTACCAAAGAAATGGGAGAAATGTTCCCACATAGAACAAAAGGAAATGAGGTGTCCGTCAGTGGCTCACAGTGAGCAAAGATGACAGCCCTGAGCTAAGAACTGTCCGGAAGGAAGGGGCCTGGACTTAGTGACCGATGTGTACCGTTTTTCCAATTCACTGGACTCTTCCTAAGGTGCCAGAGGCAACGAAACAAAATGAGCCTCGGGGCCCCGCCCCCTCAGGGGCCCCGCCCCAGCGGGATCTGCAGAGCCCAAACTTCGCGAGAGTTGCTGGCCGTGTCAAATCCCCGCCCACCCACTGCTAGTGGTAGCGGGCCGCATGCGCAGCTCTTCAACGGCGCCGCTAGCCGAAAAGATGGCGTGTCCTGCGCCCGATGCAACGGTGGCTGCGGACCCCGGAGGAGCCGGACCGTTCAGGAGCTCCGAGGAGCCGGAGGGTCGGGAACCGGACGGAGTACGCTTCGACCGCGAGAGGGCGCGCCTCCTGTGGGAAGCTGTGTCCGGTGCGCAGCCGGCCGGGAGGGAGGAAGGTGAGTCGGGGGCTCCGGGGTTCGCGGCTGGACCGAGGCGGGATGGCCTGCCTCCTGTCACTCCCCTGGCGCCGGGCAACCTCTGCACCACGATCCGGAGCTCCGAGCTCGCTCGCTCTCTCTCTCTCGCGAAGAGTGCAGGACCTCGTAACTCGCTACCCTGCGGAATTTTTCCGTCCTCCTTTCGGGGGCGTTCACTTGAGAACAGTCTCCCCCAAATTCTAGGTCTTGTCCTCTTGGAGAGCTACAGGACTTTTCCAGCCTGGCTCGTAGCCGAGCCAGCTTCCATTCCTGTCTGTCCTTAATTCCACAACTCGACATTACTTCTCTTCCCTCGAAAAGCCCTACGGTTCCGACAGATCCGAAGAGCTTTATTTAATTTACTTTATTATTGTTTATTTTGCGACGCTTCTCACTGCTCAGCTCGTGGTGGACCTCCTGCCCTCAGCCTTCCGAGTGAGAGGACCAGTGTGAGCTTTGGAAGGTCTTCCTGAATCCCAGCTTCCTCCTAGGCTTGATGACTGTGACCTGGCTTGCCATGTTTCTTCCTTGGAAGACTTGGCTAACCTTGAACTTGCATAGGTCCCCCTGCCTCAGCCTCCTTAATGTGGGCATTCCTGGCTTGCACCACTATGTCCTTCAATACCGTATTTCTGTGTCTTGTTGCCAACAGTTTATTACACAGAGGAGGCCCAGGAGCCGGGGAAACTTGCCTAGGTATTCATCTTGCCTCTAACTGCTTTTTATCTCACACTCAATGCAGAGTTGTGGAGAACAGTGTACTCACTCAGAGTGCACTTCTCAGAAGAAACTTACCAGATGGCTTTGTTTGACCCAAAATTGGGTGGGTAACAAGGGATCGAGAGGAGTGCAAGGGGAGCTGGCCTCTTTCTCTGTCCAGAGTCCTTTCCAGAACTAGCTACTTAATACTAACCCAAATGTACGAGAACTGTATCTGGGTTTCTGTGCTAACCCATTAGGTCTCTGCAGAGAAACAGGATTTCTATACTGGTTATATTGCTTGCTGTGCAGACTAATCTTGGGAAGTTTACTGTGTTTGTGAACTGCTTGCCCTGGATAAAATTGGAATTTTTTACCATATTCAAGGGAGATATGTTGAAATTTTTTTTTTTTTAAAATGTGTTTTTATCTTATGTGATGTGTTTTGCTTGCATGTATGTGTGTATGGATGATAAGTACCCAAGGATATCAGAAGAAGATATCACATCCCCTGAAACTAGAGCTACTATTATAAGCTACCATGTAGGTGTTGGGAACGGAACCCTGGTTCTCTCCAAAAGCAGTACATGCTCTTAACCATTCAGCCATCTCTCTGATACATTGACGGTACCCAAGATACATTGAATTTAAGTGTATACATCTCCAATCTAATACTGTTAAGTCTATCTCCTAAATAAATGTATATGCCATTTCTGAGTCTCTACTTCTTTTGTGTTTTTAAAACTTTTTTTTTTTTTTTTTTTTTTTTTTTTTTTTTTTTTTTGAGCCAGATGTGGTAGCACATAAATGTCATTGTCAGCGCTCAGGTGGTGGAGACAGGATCAGGAAATCAAGCCAGCTTCAGCTATATACCAAGTTTGAATCAGGCAGTGCTGGTACACACCTTTAATCCCAGCACTTGGGAGGCAGAGTCAGGTGAGTCTCTTAGTTCGAGGACAACCTGGTCTACAGAGCCAGTTACAGGACAGCCAGGGCTACACAGAGAAACTCTGTCTCAGGGAGAGGAAAAAAAAAGTTTGAGAGTAGCATGGGCTATACAAGACTCTTGTCTCAAAAAACATTTTAGTACAAAGTTGTCTCCTTGACCCAGATTTCCTTTGGTTAATTTGACATTCCCAGGAGCAGCTGGACCTCCAAGCCTTAGGGATGAAGAAGATACTGTTCTTACTCTGGAGTAGCTTGCAGTCAGTCCGAGAAGCAAACACCAAAACAGTTGTATGACTTTAATTTTTTTAAATCTTGTTTTTAATGATGGTTCTTAAATGCTTTAACCTCCCTTGTAGCCCACTTCCCACCAGAGGTAGTGGAAAAGAAAGGATATGGGGGAGTGGACCTGTTTAGATATTATTTTTGGAGCAACTTCCATCTGTGTTGTCTGGAAATCAGCAGTTCAGGTCACAGGTTAGCAGGCGGCGGCAGCTTGATCCGCTCACAAACACCTCATGGATACATCAGCTGTCCAGTTTGGTAGATTGAGGTTAGCAACAGTGGTGACATGACCTAGAAGAGACAGCCAGGCCTCAGTCTCGGCAGGAGGGACAGCAGGAATACCAAAAGTTCTCAGCTATGCCTCTCTCAGGGAAGCAAAGATCAGTAAAGACAAGAGACCTACAAGCATTGCAGCTAGCTGTACCAGCGAGCCAAGCTCTGTCTCCATCACGCCATGGAGTCCTACTTATACCCTCCCAACATCATGAGTCCTCCACAAGTCTTACCTCAGCACATGCATCCAGTCAGTTCAAGTCCAAGGAGTCCAGACAAATGCAGCTCAACTAATGTAAGGTGGACCAGTACGTGTGAGTCATTAGCACAGTCCTTCATCACGTGTCCTCGAACGTGCGTGTGTTAGCAGAACATTGCTCTCTTGTGTCTGCTTTAGCAAAACGCTGCTTCATGAGTCTGCCTTAGTCTTTTGCCTGTGTCCACTTCAGGAACACCCAAAACACCACCCAACACAACTGATTCTCCAAAGAACCCTTAAGTTTCCACTTCACAGTTACCGTATAATGTAAGGGGAGGAGGGAAGAGGGATGCCTCAGAACTGGAGATGCAGCAAAGGGAAGTGGTCTTGGAGACGGGCAGTGTGCCCTGGACCTTAAAGTAGAGCACTCAGCAGCTGCTTACATACATATGAGTGTAATAATTCGTGCCCAGGTAATGTTTCTGTTGAAAGTTCTCCAGTCACACTTAGATACCTGCAGCATTTACATTCTAATTATGTGTATGTGTGTGCCCATGTCTGAGTACAGACAGATGTGCTGGATCCCTTGGAACTGGAGTATAGGCAGTTGTGAACCAACATGGGAGCTGTGAACCAAACTCAAGTCCTCTAGAAGAGCAAGCAGTACATATTGTCACCGGCTAGTCATCTCTGCAGTCCCAACTCAGTGACTTTTTTTTATGTGTATTTAGAGAGTATGTGGTCCACACATTCACACATGTACCATGGTGTGTGTGTGGAGGTCAGAGAACAACTTGCAGGAGTTGGTTTTCTCCTTTCCTAATGTGGGTCCAGAGGATGTTGCATTGACTAACTTGGAACTCTGTATAGACCAGGCTCTGGTCTCAAACTCACAGAATGCTGGGATTAAAGTCATACGCCACCATGTCTGGCTATCTTCTTTATTTCTTATTACACTCACATATATGTGTGTGGGCATATGTGTATCAGAGCACTCATAGAGGTTAGAAGACAACTTGCAGTAATCAGTTCTTTCCTTCTACTGTACAACTCTGAAGGATTGAAGTCAGCAGTTCAGATCAACCTTGGCAGCAGGCACTCCGGCCCACTGAGCCATCTCACTAGCTCTTGTGTTTGTTTTAGAAACAGTGCCTTTTGAAGCATAATTAGCTTCTAGTATATGAAAGAGCATGCAATGCTTGTTTTCTTTGCCTTTCTGTTCTCACTTAAAATAATACCCTGCAGTTCTATTCATTTTGCTGCAAATGACATAATCCACTGTTCTTTATGGCTGTATAGTATTCTATTAGGTATCCATACCGTGTCTTCTATATTCTTTTCATTCTGTCTGTTTGTGAGTGCACACTGATGTGGACCTGGCACAGCTGATAGAGCAGTTGGACACAGTTGCAGGAGCATTCTGTCCTCTGTCAAGTGGGCTCCAGGAATCAGACTCAGGAGCTCTGTTTGGCAATAGGTACCTTTGTTTCCTGAGCCAAATGATCAATCTCCCATTTTCTATACTGATCCGTGTGGCTGACTTCATAGCTTAGCTGTGGCCGATTGAGCCACTTCACATGTGGTCATGCAGCTATCTCAACATGCTAGTTTAGTTGATTTTTTTTTTAAGTTTATTTAATTGTTTCAAACAACTCTTGTTGGCATTTTGTACCAAAATAGTTGCACTTGGAGCTGAAGAGGTGGCTCAGTAGATAAGGATCTGTCTTGATCTTCCAGAGGAACCCGAATTTGGTTACCAACAACTACACCATGTGGCTCCCAACCATTAAGGGAACCTGCACTTCTATAAACATTCTCACAAACAAACATACAAACATTTACACAATTAAAAATAGTAAAAAAAAAAAAAATCAATCTTACAAAGAAAGAAAACAGGTGCACTATGAGGTTCTATTTCTCCTAACTAGCCCTAGCCCTAAAGAGACCAGAAGAGAGAAAAATACAAGTTAGAATGTTCAGTCACAGGCTCAGAAACATTCCCTGTCAGTGGCAATCAAGAGAAGCTTTGGAGGATCAGCATATGCCAGCCCACAGACTAAAGAACTCTCACAGCCAGATGACCGTGGCCAGAGTAAAATCCCCCAAAAACAAAGTTTCAAAATCATATAAAAGTTTAATGTAAAAAATAAGTTTTATATATCAGTTATGCAAGATACCTTAGCACTGATTAATCCAAAGCACAGAGATGACACTGCAGCTGCACAAAGTAGTGAGATGGTCCATGCCGCTAAATCAGTGGCAAAAACTTTCTCCCACTCCTTCCCCCGTGGTCTGTCTGTCTGTGTGTCTCTCTCCCTCCCTCCCTCCATCTGTCTCCCCACCCCCAACCATGTGTATGTCTGTCTGTCTTTCCCAGAAGAAGGAGAACACTAAGTTGTCCCTTCAGCATTGAGGGGTGCGTGGTCCATCTTGTGAGCAGGGAACAGGGTAGAGATGAGGAAAATTTGGCAGTTCACGACTGTGACTTCATTTCCCTGGATCCAGTGCCATTGCTCTTGGCCTCCATGGTGCACAGACATGCATGAAAGCAAAAGATTCATATACATGCATAGGTTTAGATTTTTCAAAACCTACTTTAATAAAGATTCTTAAGTGCTTCATCCTCCTTTCTAGCCCACTGACCAAGGGTATGGAAGGAAGATAGCTAATAGGACAATGGGATGTACAGACCTGTTTAGAAATAGTTCTTTGGGACGATTCCAGTCTTCATTGTCAGGATATCAACAGTCTCATCCAAAGCATGAGCATGGATCAGTAGGAGCAGTTCAGTCCAATAGCAAACACTAAACACAAGTCAGTAGCAGTGGCTTAATCCATTAGAAATTGCAGGAGTCCTTAGAAGTGACAGGAAGCAGCCAGAATACCACAAGAAGTTCTTTGGCTCGTTTCTCTCTACAAAGGCACTACAAGTGAAGATCAGTGAAGACCAGCAAAACAAAGCATTTCAATGCAAATCAATGCAAGAGTGTTGTTCACTGTCTGCTGGGTTATATCCTTTGCAAGTATGCATCCTCACAAGTGTCAGCCTCAGCAAAACATCCTCTCATCAGACAGCTTCCAGGAAAATATCACATGACACAACTGAGTCTCCAAAGAAACCTGAAATCTCCCCTTCACACATGAATAAAGTAATTTTTAACTCAAGTGTTCAACTGTCTTATAACTAAACTCATGTCTTAGGTGTGTACTGTCCTTTTCCTAAATACCTATCTCTCCTCTAATACTTAAGTCTACATTAAAACAGTTGGCGTCATTGTTATTTCAGACAGGAATTCATTATATAGCCCTGTACAGCCTGGAACTTAACTGTGTAGACTAGGCTGGCCTTGAACTCAGATTCACCTGCCTCTGCCACCTGAGTGTTGTTATTTAAGGTGTACATCTCTACATCCTGCTTTAAGGCTGCTTCATGAGGCCTCAGATACACCTTTTTTCTAAAAAATTACAGTGCATGATGTTATGGGGCTATCGTCATACCTACCAAGGCAGAAGGATCTCTTGAGCCTGGAATTCGTGGGCAGCATAGGGCAACCTCATCTCACATAACAATATGACTAGGTAAAGAATATTGGCCTGTATCAAATAATAATGCAGGAAGTTTGTAAGCATAGCATGACTCGTGGAACTGAAGGGCAGATCTGCGTATGTCACTATGGATTCCATTACTTGGCGCCTATGTTTGAGACAGATCAGAGACAGTGCTATTGAGATCACATCTGTCAACTTGCATGATTTCTTTTCCCTCTATAGTGGAACACATGATCCAGAAGAACCAGTGTCTCTTCACTAGCACCCAGTGTAAAGTTTGCTGCGCCATGCTGATTTCTGAGTCTCAGAAGCTAGCACATTACCAGGTAGGCCATTTCTGCTATATTTATGCGTTTACCTTCCAGGTCCAGTGCCAAACCTTCGCTTCTGCCTTGCAGAAAAAGCTCATTCTTGCATAGCTACAAGATGTTTCTTTCATGTATGTTTGCTAGGGACTTGAAATTGACTTGATTCCTGTGACTCTCATCTCTCCCATTCAAGTCAGGGTTGTTATATGTGGACCTTTGTGTACAACTTGACACAGTAGGAAGTGTGAGCTTTGGATTTACATAGACCTGAATTTGAAGCCAACTCTGTTACTCATTTTAGGCAAGACATTTCACCATGCTTGGCCTCGGCTTCTGCATGGATTTTCATAGATTGTTGGAGGCTAAATTGAATAGCATGTAAAGGGCTTAGCACATGGTCGGAACTCAATACATGAAATTTCTTCCCCATTTTCTCTTCCTCAGAGGTTTTTGTGAGGATGAATCAGGTGAGACTCTGGTATGGCCTGATTGTCTTCTCTATGAAATGACGTTTGGCTATCTTCAGTCTTTTTGTTGGGTTCTTGCAGAGTAAAAAACATGCCAACAAAGTGAAGAGATACCTAGCAATCCATGGAATGGAGACACTAAAGGGGGACGTGAAGAGGCTAGACTCAGATCAGGTAACACAGCCGCCTCGTGGAGACCGCCTGCTTCCCAAGCAGCTTGGTGTGGTGTGAGCATGAGCTTTGTCTGATTCAGACTAACTTGGCTGCAGGTCCCAGTGTTGTTCTTTATCTTGGGCAAGTCTTATAACTCTTAAGCCTTGATTGCTTCCTGTCACAAAAACAAGCATACTTCCAAGGATGGTGGTGTACACATGTAACCAAAGCACTTGAGAGTGGAGGCAGGAGGATCAGTAGTCTTAGGTTATGTTTGGCTGCATAGCAAGTTTAAAGCCAGCCTGGGCTACATAAGAGACTGTCTCAAAACAACAAACAAAGTATAGCTACTTTTCAGGATTTTTCTCTCTCTTTTTTGTTGTTGTTGTTGTTTGAGATAGGGTTTCTCTGTGTAGCCCTGGCTATCCTGAAACTCACTCTGTAGACCAGGCTGGCCTCAAACTCAGAAATCTGCCTGCCTCTGCCTCCCAAGTGCTGGGATTAAAGGCGTGTGCCACCACTGCCCAGCCTCAGGATTTTCCCTAAATTGAGAAAAGACTTTTAAAACAACACCAGACCCAAAGTCTGTCATGTAGCAACAGTTCAGTAAAGGGAGTCGTTAGGCTCCGCCCTCACCACCCAGAGGGTTATTGAAGTGGGCAAAGTAAAGGGACACTGATGTTCTTGGGCTGTAGAGGAAAGCAGACATTCAGCATTTACCTGAGCAAAGAAGGCAAACACGTGCCTCCTCCGACACAGCGAAGATACACTTATTTTATCTCAGAATTACTGTAAGAATTACAGAGAAACCAGTCCCAGGTCCTGAGTGTGCTGTGCCTCTTAGAGTGTGGGAGTTCTGCACAGCATGGTGAGAAGTCAGTGGGCAAGCCTCCTTAACTTACAGATAGGAGACTCAAGCAGTCACCTCACCTCTCGGAAGTTCACTCATAAAATGGAGGGGGTCTTGCTTCATTAGTGTTGTGAGGTAAAATGTCAGTACCCAGTAATGGTCAGAAACTAAGTGGTTACTCTAGACCGCTGGCTCCTGTTACAGTGGCCAGTGGTTTAAAGGGGCCAGGCGTGTCCCTTCCAGAAATCACCTCCTGGTTGCTCTTATGGTTTAGACCCTCAGGGCCACAATCATTTCACCTTTCTGCTTCAGTTCTTAGATGACTGAGTAGCTCAGGTGAGATCAGCACCACCACCAGCTAGGAATCCCCAAGCCCAAACCGTCTGTGGTGTGAAGACTGAGAAATGTTGAAGAAACACCTTGTTCAGAGGACAGACTTCCTCCGGAAGATTGAAATACACTTTCTAGCATAACTGTAGTAACAAGTGGAACCCGACATGTTTGTTCTGAGAGCCCTGGGTATCTACTGTGTGCTAGACCCAGCAGGGTACAAGGATAGGAAACAAAGATAAGTCAAGTTGTCCACATCCAGTGCTGCGCTTACGCTCACACAGAAGGCTCTTCTGCTGTGATGCTGTCGGTTTAGGGTGACAAAGGCTGTAATAGAAGTCTCATACACTCTGGGAACACAGGTGAGGAACAAGGTTAACTCTTCCTGGATATGCACAGCAGGGGCTTAGTGATTGTTTAGTCTAGTTTTTTAAAGTAAAAGTCACTGAATGGCTGGTAGCAGACCTAAGTAATGCCAGGCAGAAATAAGGAGGAACATTCTAGACAGTAGGACTAACCAAAGCAAATTGAGGAAGTAACAGAATAAACTGGGAAATTATGCATGGTACCTGACATGAACTAGCTAGAGAAGACTCTGTAAAGGTAAAGTTAACATGTGAAGGGGGTCTTAAATGTCCACCAGCCAATGGGCAGTGGGGAACCATTGGAGGTTTTCTGGATGGGCACTGGCATGATCAGACCTGTGTTCTCTCTCCCAACCAGAAGAGCAGCAGAAGCAAAGACAAGAACCACTGCTGCCCCATCTGTAACATGGCCTTTTCCTCCCCTGTTGTGGCTCAGTCGCACTACCTGGGGAAGACCCACGCAAAGAACTTAAAGCTGAAGCAGCAATCCACTAAGGGGGCAGGTACTGCTTTTCCTGAGTAGTGCTTTTGGGACCCCCTCCCATCCTCAGGGCACCATTGCCAGGTGCTTCCAGAATGCTCACTGGAGCCTCAGAATACAGACTGGGACTCAGATTTTTCAGGCTTTTGAGAGCTCTGAAAAACCCAGTACAAGTTGGGGATGTACGTCAGTTGGTAGAGTGCTTCCCTAGTGTGCACAGAGCACCCTGGCGGCACTCACCATGGAGGCGGCTGCCATATGGACTTTGAGCAACCTGGGCTACATGAGAGCCTGCCCAAAATACATATATACCATAATAGACCCTGCTTTGCTGAAATTGGGCCTCAGACTTGGTTCACTTTACCCCCTTTGTGTGGTTCTATCAGATGTTATATAGAAGCTTCTTAGCCCTGTCATAGTTTTTAGCCTATAATTACTGTCCTAACCAGTAATTATAACTCAGGAGGGCCAAAGGCCTGCTGCATACTGTGAGCATTCTGCCGCTTGCCTCTCTCTTAATTCTTTCCTCCCACCAGCCACCTGCTCTTACTGCTAAGAGTTGCCAGTTGACAGCTAGATCCTCCTCTTCATGGACTCAGGTTATGCCCTGCTCACTTTGACCTGCAAAAGCTACCTGTTCTAAATGCAGGCTTGCCTTCAAAGCAGGACACTGGCAAGCTGTTTGCAGCTGCCATGAATCCACTTCCCAGCGCTGACTTCACGTTTAGCCTTCTTTATTCTCTCGCTGTTGGCACAGCTATCACTTTCATCCTGTTAACCCTGAATCCTGAGGTTTCAACCTAGGCTAACTGCAATTAGTCACGAGTGGGAACCCTTTGATTTCTGTTTCACTGGTGTGCATGTGTGTGTGTGTGCATGTGTGTATTGTTCTCTCTTTTGGACCAAGACCACACTATTGATAGAATTTCTGATCCTTTTGTCTTATTTCATCATTGAAACAAAGCAACAGTGTTTGAGAAGGTTTTGGAGATATGGAAAAATCTATCATCGCCATGCCCTCTTAGCATACCCAAATGTAGTTATTCATGGTATGAAACAATAAAATATAGACTTAGAGTCAGAGCAGCACAGATTTAAGTCAGACGGTTTTCTTTACCTTTTGTGTCTGAACCTCTGCACCTGTAAAGTGTCAGTGCCATCTGCTTTAGAGCTTTTGAAGATAATTATGACTTCCAGACATAGTGGCACACACCGCCAATCCCAGCACTTAGAAGTGGAGGCAGAAAAGTCAGGAGTTCAAGGCCACTTTGGCTGCCAGTTTGAGACCAGCCTGGCCTGTATAGCACCCAAAAGGATAAGAGGCAAATACCCCCCACCCTCAAAAAAATGTCTAGGGTACAGCATATTGTCACTAAACAACAGCCTTCATTATTGTCGTCATTGTTAAAAAGCCAGTTGCATGGGATTCTCTTGTGAAATGCAGTCACTAATGAGGAAGCCACCCTCACAGAGCAGTGGTTTTCAGCCTTCCTGATACTGCAGCCCTTACCACAGTTAGTGTATTCAACAGCTCCTCAAGTTGTGCTGACCCAACCATAAAATTCATTTTGTTGCTACTTCATAACTGTAATTTTGCTACTGTTATGAATGATAATGTAAATATCTGTGTTTTCTGATGGTCTTAGATGACCCTTATAAAAGGGTCATTCAACCCCAAAGGGGCCATGACCCACAAGTTGAGAACCACTGATCTAGAGCATGCCATTGACCTTGATTATGGTTGGTTTGTTGACTGTGATAAGTATTGATTGATTTTGTCTAAAGTGAGAGCCAGTAAACAGTAGCAGCACGACATGTAAGCAGTAGACCAAGGAAAGTTATCTTAAAACTGAATTTGTAATGTCACAGACTTACCTTCCCACAAGTGGGAAAATGTTGTGAAAGATGCCTCCTCCTGATACTTCTGTTCTAAACAGTCGGTTATCTTCCATACTCACTTCCAGCCATTGCCACATAGAACTTAGTGTTAATCAACCATTTGTATTCTGCTATTACTTCTCATTTAGCCTTATAGTTTAAAAATACGTCTATATTACTTCATGGGTTTACTGTAACTCTAGTCCTGAAACTGAGTATCTGTGTGCTATAAAAGTGAAACAAACATGCTGTAGAAAAAGTGGAAGGAATTGCCATAACTTTACCATTCCAACTTAAGTGCTGTTAACCTTCTAGAGTCCTGTGTTCTTCCAGCCTTGTGCACTACGTGTATTTGTGTACCTGCTTGTATTATATTTGTTTCTGTTCATCCAGGTTGACTCCATATATGTGTTTGTAAATGTAGAACACATCATTTCTGTTTCTGTAAAAATTATACATATATGTGAATAATTATAATTCAACATGCAAAACATTCAGAGAAGCAGGTAATCTGCCACCTGTGTCTTACTTCTAGGAAGAGCATTGTCAACATCGGCTCCTGCTTATAGGGCATTGTAGTTACAAGCAAGTTCTAGGCCAACCATATGTCACATGGCATGCAGACATATATACATGTACATATGTGTGAAATGTGTGTGTGTGAGTAGGTAATGTTTTTAAATCCTAGTATATTTATATAGGTTACACAAAAAACTTTAAACACTGACATGACCATATAATTATATTAAACCTTCTTATATATTTCTTCACTTAATATAACATTTCCTCATGTTGGGGGCTAGAGAGATGGCTCAACAGTTAGGAGTGTGTTCTACTCTTACAGAGTTCCCAAGTTTGGTTCCCAGCACCCATGTGGGGTAGCTCATAACTCCTGGTGACTCTAGCTCCAAAGCAATCCGTCCCCTCTGGCTTCCATGAGTCCTGTTCTCACATGCACATATCCACAGACACATAAGTTCAGAGAAAATCTTTGATACAAAAGGAAAACACATTTCCCCAGATTATTACAGAGTTTTTGTAGATATTTTTAGCAGTCATACTGGCCACTGATGTCATACTAGCCATACATGGTTCTTCCAATGTTGAATTTTTTATATTTTCCTCCCCCCTTTTCTTTGTGTTATAATAGAAATACAGTAGGCATCCCTAGAGAGCACGCTTTGCATATTTCCAGTTTTTCCTGAGAGACAGCTCTAGCTCTGGCTACCGTGGTTAGAGCTCACCATGCTCCTCCCTCCAGTGTGGTGTTCTTTAAACAGTAGTATTTATTTATGTATATGACTGTTTTATCTGCTCATATGTCACCGTGTGTGGGCAGTTCCTGCAGAGGGCATCAGATCTCTAGGACCGAGTGAAGTTGCAGATAGTTGTGAAGCTGCCATATTGTGTGCTGGGAATTGAACCCAGGTCCTTTGGAAGAGCAGTCAGTGCTTTTAACTGCTGAGCCATTTCTTCAACTTCACCCCTAGAATGTTTTAAAGAACAACCTTGGACCTACAAGATGGTTCAGTGGATCACGGTGTGTCGCTACCAGTTCCGACCCGCAGAAAGGAGCGACACAACACGGGATTCTTCCCAACGAAGTTTACTCAGGAACCTTTTTACAATATCTCTCTGGAAGCCCCAGATCCCAGTTCCACTTTCCCTTTTATCCCCATGCCTGGTCACTCAGAGCCTGCCACGTGGGCACACACCATTGGCACACGTCAAATGGCCTGATTCTGCGTGGCAGCGAGTCTGTGCAGTAGTTCTGCAGACGTGGCTCTGACCGGGTTGTGTGAGGAAGTCAGGCACCATTCATAAAATTTGCCAGGTGCCATTCATAAGCTTTGGCAGGTGCCATTCATAAGCTTAGGTGCCATTTTAGCTGGCCGCCACACCCACTCCCCACAATGGTGTTTGCCACACAATCATGGGGGCCTGAGTGTGGAGGTGAGAGGAGAGAACTAACTGGATCACAGAGTTGTCCTCTAACTTCCACACATGTACTCTGGCATGCACACCTATGTGCACACACACCTATGATTGCACAAACACATACACACACTCAATAATAATAGGTTAAAAATTATTTATTTACTTATGTATATGAGTACACTGTCTCTGTCTTCAGACACACCAGAAGAGGGCATCAGATCCCATTACAGATGGTTGTGAGCTACCATGTGGTTGCTGGGAATTGAACTCAGGACCTCTGGAAGAGCAGTCAATGCTCTTAACCGCTAAGCCATCTCTCCAGCACAGTGGTTAAGAGCACTGGCTTCTGCTGGGCGGTGGTGGCGCACGCCTTTAATCCCAGCACTTGGGAGGCAGAGGCAGGCGGATTTCTGAGTTCCAGGCCAGCCTGGTCTACAGAGTTAGTTCCAGGACAGCCAGGGCTACACAAAGAAACCCTGTCTCGAAAAAACCAAAAAAAAAAAAAAAAAAAAAAGAGCACTGGCTTCTGGTTTAATTCCCAGCACCCACATGGTGGTTAACCATGTGTAACTCCAAGGGATCTGATGCCTTCTTCTGGCTTCTGTGGGCACTAACATACATTCAGGTAAACATACATATAAATAAATGAACAAAAATTTCAAAATAATCTAAAAGATTAAAAAAAAAAAGAAGAAGAAGCCAGGCAGTGGTGGCTACACCTTTAATCCTAGCACTCCTGGTCTCTGAGTTCAAGGCCAGCCTGGTCTACAGAGTGAGTTCCAAGACAGCCAGAGCTACACAGAGAAACCCTGTCTCAAATAAATACATAGATAAGTAAAGAATTCGAAGGGGCAGGAAGCTGACAAAATGGCTCAGCAAGTAAAGGTGCCTGCTGACAACCTGAGTTACTCCTGGACCCACATGGCAGAAATCATGTGACAAGACCCCCTGCAGTTTGTCCTTTGAACTCCACACGCACACCTAATAAATCAATAGAATGTGATAGAAATTTTAAAAGAATGATCTTAACTTTTATAAGTCCCAGCATTCTTGAGGCTAAAGCAAGGAGGATCTTGTATTAGAGGCAGCCTGGGCCATCCATAGATATGCTGTCTCAAAACCGTCATCATCATCACAAGCTAGACATGATGCTTCACTCCTGGAATCACATACTTGGGAGACTAGGGCATGAGGAGTACACTAAGTTTGAGACTGGCCTGGGCTACAAAACGAGACCCTGGTCTACAGCACTAGTTCCAGGACAGCCAAAGCTACACAAAGAAACTGTCTCACAAAACTGAAAACAGGAAAAAAAGTTTTATAATCTATTTTTTTTTTCAACTCAATACCAGAAACTAAACATTCTCATAAACTATTCTACCTGTATTCCACTTTCTGAATGACTTGCTTCCACCATGCCCACGGCCAGAGACTGTGACTAGTGAGTGTTGTCTGGCTTGCTGCAAATCCTCAGTGCTGATAGAAAGGATAAGCAACGGAAAAGGACCTGAAAGCCTCCTCTGTGAGCTCTGCTGACCCAAACCCCTCTCTCCCACGCCTGGGAGCAGGCGGCTGGTCCCTCCATGCCTGCAGCAGTGGCTGTTAGGTTAATACCATTCCAGCTGACCACACGAATTTGTTAGTCATGGCGTCTACTCTGGAAAGCAGCTATCTGGCCTGCTTTCAACATCAGCACTCATACATATGATGCCCATACCAGACTCTAATTAGCTGGTTCCAGTTTTAAAGAAAAGATTCATCTTTATTTTTTAAAGTGAGTGAGTGTGTGTGTGTGTGTGTGTGTGTGTGTGTGTGTGTACACTTTCCTGCAGAAGCCAGAGCAATAAGATGCCCTTGCACTGGAGAGTTAAAGGCACTTTGCAAGCCACCTAACAAGGGTGCTGTGGATTGAAGATCCTCTGGAAGAACAGTAGGCGTTCTTAACCACTGAACCAACTCTTTTCAGCCCTTGACTAAGTGAATCCTCTGAGTAGAGTAGATGTTTTCCGAAGGTGAAAGCATCAGTGGTAGCCTTCAGATCCACTTGCTTCTCTCTTGAGCCTGGCATACGATAGCCTTGGGGTCCCACAGTCTAGAGGTCTCTCACTAACTTGGTGATCTTGAACAAATCATTTTTACTATCTAAGCTTTGGTCTTCTCTGTAGTACGGCAGAATGGTACCTACTTCATTGGAGTACTTCTGAGAACTTAAGGGAAACTGAATATAGAATGTGTTCCTCACATTGCCTAGAATTTGATGTGGTCTATCAGGCATCTACGCCAGGTGTGGTGACACACACTTTAATCCCAGCCTGGCTTATATCTTGAATTTTAGAGCAGCCAGGGAGCTACATAGTGAGACTCTTTCTCAGAAAAACTACAAATAAAGAAAGAAAGGCATTCCTGATCCACTGGCCTGCCTTCCTGTGTATGGGCTCAGAGCTTGAATGGCTTTCTTCAGCTCTATAATAGGTATTTTGAGAATGGAAATGAAATATTTACCCTTCTTATCCTACTTGCTTTGAAATTCCAAGGAAATCTGAGGGCTAGAGACTGCAAGTATGCAGTCAGGGAACCGGCTAGCACAGGTTCCGAGCCTCCTCAGTGTGAAAGCGTTAGGGCTCAGTGCGGAATGCTGGGGAACAAGTCGGTTGCTCACTGAGCTCCTGCCACCATTCCCAGTTAGAGCATTGATGGGGACCCTTCACAGCGTGACTTTTTGAGGGAGGGCTGCATCTCTCAGGGTGATGGCTGGCACTGCTCTCCTTCCCTTGAAGTGTACTCAAAACCTGGGCACCTTCTTTCCTGTGTTTCCATTGTTTGTGTTTGAACTCTCTTACCACGGCTTTGTTGAAACACCTTACAAATTCTTTCCTTGTGGCCCCACTTTAGCCTTGCAGCAGAATAGAGAGATGCTAGACCCAGACAAATTCTGCAGCCTCTGCCATTCAACATTCAACGACCCTGCCATGGCTCAACAACACTATATGGGGAAAAGACACAGGAAGCAGGAGACTAAGCTCAAGCTCATGGCGCACTATGGGCGGCTGGCGGACCCTGCTGTCTCTGAGTTACCAGGTGAGAGGGCCCGCTCACATGCAGATTTGGATCAGGGACTGAGCACTAGAATTCCCTGGGCTACCTACGCATGTACTGTTTCTTGCATCTTCTAAAGCCGAGTTTGTGAGCACAGGGAGCAGACAGACAAGCAAGACTTGGTGGTGTACACTGTAATCCCAACACTTGGGAGGTTGAAGCAGGAGGAACAAGGTCAAGAACAGTCTGGAATACATAGTAGGAACCTGTCTTGATAGGATGTGGGGAAGAAGCAGAAATGGAATGATAGGGTCCAGAGAAGGCATGGGCAGCAGGAGACGGTGAGCAACCCCAAGGCTGCACTGCTGTCGCTCCCTTTCAGTTCGCAAAGTTCTGTGGAAGCCAGCCACGGTGCCACATGATTAATCTCAGTACAAAGGAGACAGAGATAGCTAGATTTCTGTGAGTGTGAGGCTAGCCTGGTCTACATAATAAGCTGCAGGATAACCAGTACTACCTAGAAAGACCCTGTCTTCAAAACAAACAAAAAAACAAAACAATACAAACCCAGACTTGTGTAGGAGTTTCTTGTGGTTTTATCATCATTATCGTTAGCTTGGTTTCGATGCTGGACATGAAATACAGGGCCTTGTGTGTTAAGCAAACATTGCCACTGAGTTATAGTCCCCACTCAGATTCCCCTTATTTTTAAATATGTGCCTAAATTTTAGAAATTTTAAACTCTGAGTAAAACCCTCTCTATAAGTCAGATTTTAGTCAAAAGCTACCAGCTTTTAATCTCTGGTTTGAAGGAATTTTTGTTTTGGTTTGATTTTTGAAATTTATTTCTTAGCCAGTGGTGGTATACACCTTTAATCTTAGCACTCAGGAGACAGAGGCAGGTGGATCTTTGAGTTCAAGGACAGCCTGGTCTTCAGATCAAATTCCAGACCTGGTAGGGCTACACAGAGAGAGAAAGGGGAAAAAAGTCAATTTTAATCCTGTGTGTCTGTGGGTTTGTAAATGCTGGTGCCCAAGGATGGGAGAATAGAGAGTTCACTCCCTGGAGCTGGACTTACAGATGGTTGAGCCACCCGACATAAATGCAGGGAACTGAACTCAGGTCCTCTGGGAGAACAACAAGTGGTCTTAACTGCCTAGCCATCTCCCTAGCCCTAAACTCGGATCCAAACTCCCTCGGTAACATCCACATTGCTAGACTGAAGGCCTCAACAGCCTTTCCAAAGTTTGAGCATGTTTAGGGCATCTCTTTCCATAGCATTTGAAACCTGCCTGTATCCCTGGGGTATCAAGGTGAAGGAGGAGGCTATTCTAGTGTCCTTAATCTCAGAATGTCACCTGGCATCACAAGAGTGGGCATTCACAATTAGGGGACCTTCCTGGTATGTTTGGGACTGGAAATGTCACTCTGTTGCTGGAGTACTTGTCACATGCACACAAAGCGATGCCTTCCCTGACCACCACATAAGCATGGCACCCTAGTGCATCCCTCTAATCCCAGCACGTGGGAGTTGGAGGCTGTTAGACAGATGCACATATGTAAGCAATTAAATAAATAAAAATGTGAAAGCAAGATAATCGTTCTTGTTATGACAATAACATGCCAGTCTGTAAGCTCAGAGCAGGTAGGCCTGTTGTAGTTTCTTTGGTTTGGGTTTGGGATTTAGGGTTTGTTTAGTTTTGTTTTCTGAGACAGTCTCCTATAGCTCATGCTGGCCCCAAATATTTTGTGTATCCAGAGATAACGAACTTTTGACCTTCCTGCATCCACTCTTAACTGTGCTGATTGCGAGGCTGTGCTGCCATGCTTGGCATAAACTCAGTCAATCAGTGGGAAAAAAACAAAACAGTCTGGACCCAAAGTTACATCTCCATTCCGCCCTCCACCTGTGAGCTCCATAAGACAGGCTTAGGCTCGCAGGTCCTCAGGCTCCTGAGAAGTGCTATTTCCTGCAGAGTCAGCTCACTTTCCCTTCGTGTTGTTACTAAATGAGTATTTCTTAATGTTGAATGTAAAGGTGGCCTTTGGCTTTTCTCTAGTGCTCTATCCCTGAATGTATACCTGGCCCTTCTTTATTTCTTAACATTTAACTTTAAATATATTGTAACTGATCTGGACTTTTTTGGTCAACTTGATACAGGAAAAATTTAAATTCAGGACTATTTACAGTATATCAAGGTAATTATAAGGAATCTAGAAGAAATCTGATCTCACGGAGTATTAGACTGCTAATTAGATGAGGAGAAGACAGTCTGCCCCAGTCTCGTTCTCTGTGTCCCTGCACAGAGGTCTTCTGCTGTGAATCAACCAAGATAGTATTTCCCTTCTCTCTGCTCTGCATTCCTATTGTACCCACAAAACACATCAGTAGTTAGATCAAGGAAGTGAGTAGGTGAGGGGTCGCTTGCTGAATCCCAGCACTCACAGGCCTATGACAGGAAAGTAGTGAATTTGAAAAAGCGTGGTTGTGGTGGTGTCTGCCTGTACCCAGCAGTTAGGCAGAGTGGTGGTGAGTTCTAAGCCAGCCTGTGCTATAGAAACTATATAGTAAGACCCAGTCTCAGAACCCTAACAAATTCAGTAAAGTGTCGCAATACCATAAACATTAAAAATCAGGTTTTCGCAGCGGTGGCACACGCCTTTAATCCCAGCACTTGGGAGGCAGAGGCAGGCGGATTTCTGAGTTCGAGGCCAGCCTGGTCTACAGAGTGAGTTCCAGGACAGCCAGGGCTACACAGAGAAACCCTGTCTCGAAAAACCAAAAAAAAAAAAAAAAAAAAAAAAAAGAAAGTGAAAGATCTCTTTAATGAAAATCATAAGACTGGTCAAACAAATTGAAAGGATCTGGGGAGATGGCTCAGTTGAAAAGCGCCTGCCCCACAAGCAGGAAGACCCCAGCCCCCACCCACATGAAAACTGATGGTGCACATCTATACCATAGCGCTCTGCGGCAGAAACAGGTGGATCCTGGAGCTCCCTGGCCAGCCATCCTATTCAGTTGGTAATCTCTAGGTTATGTAAGAGAAGCTATCTCAAAGAATAAAGAGAGCTGTAGAGGAACACACCTGAGGTCAACCTCTGGCCCCCACAAGCATTCGTGTGCACACACACACATTGTAGAAGAACTGGACAGAGTGACACACAACTGAGACTTAGGCAGGAGAATTGCCTCAACTTCAAGGGTCTGGGATGCATTCTTGTTGAAGGTCAGCCTGGGTAAGACTCTCTCCCAAAAAACAAACACCAACTAGCACCATCCCTAAAATGGAGATATATCATGCGTTGGTAAAATTAGTACTAAAATATCCATACTACTCTGAAGTGGTTTCTGTATTTGGAATAGTTCCTATCCAGTGATAGTCTTTATAAAAGTAAAGAAACGCTCTGTGGTGAGTATGGCATCCCATGTCACTTCCAGCAGCAAAGGCAGTCTTGAGAAAAGAGAGCAAAACTTGGAGCACTGTAAATACTATGAAGTTCTGTCGAGCCAGGCAAGGTAGCACTCCTCTAATCCTAGGACTTGAAAAATGAGAGGAGGAAGATCAGGAGTCAGAGGTCATTCTTGGCTACATAGAGGATTCAAGGTCAGCTGAGTTACATAAGACCCTCAAACTGCCCATCATCTATAATCCAGTGCTTAAAAGGTGCAGGCAAGTAGATTAGGAGTACAGGGCCAGTTTTAGCTATGTCCAGAGTACAGGCCAGCCTGGGCTACCTAAGACCCTATCTAAGCAAAGGGAGGGGTTTACCTAAAAAATAGTAGATTTCATTGTGACATTTTCATACACAAATCATTGTATCCCTTTAATCCTCCTTGCCCATACCAAATACTTTTTCATTTTCTTTTTTTGTTGTTTGTTATGTTTTGTTTTATGGGGCAGAGTCTTATACAGCTCTATCTGTCTTGGAACCCACTCTGTAGATGAGGTTACCCTCGAGCTCACAGAGATCCCCCTGCCTCTACCTCCCAAATGCTGGGTTTAAAGGCCTGTGCTACTTTATCTAGCTCAAATGACCTTTTTTAAAATATAATTTTAGAGAGGCAGGTGGATTTCTGAGTTCGAGGCCAGCCTGGTTTACAGAGTGAGTTCCAGGACAGCCAGGGCTACACAGAGAAACCCTGTCTCGAAAAAACAAATAAAATAAAATAAAATAAAATAAAATAATTTTAGACTGTCAAGGCTAATAGTAACAGTAATGCTATTTTACATACCTGGAACTCAAATCTCAGAGAAGCTCCATGTTCACTCACAAGAGAAAGTGAGCTGTGTGCATAGTGATCTCACCAGAGCTGTGAGGTTGAAGGTGACAGAGGCTCCAAGGCACCAGAGCCACCAGGGCCTCCAGGATGTGTAAGTGCTGCATATCCTACTCAGCTAGCCCCTGGCAGGCCAAAATAAGTCCACCCTTCATAGAACTCTGTCCCGAGACATGCTGTTTCTTATTTCCATATATATTGTATGTCTATGCATGTAGCTGCTCTTCTCACAGGATGTGGAATAAGCTGATCATGATGATACATGCCTGACATCTTGGCACTTGGGAGGTAGAGGTTGGGAACAGAAGTTGAAGGTTAATCTGAGCCACATAAAATGCTATCTGTAACTTTAATTTTTTAAAATTGCATTTTTAATGATGAAACACTGTAACCTCCGTTGTAGCCCACCACTCACCAGAGGTAGTGGAAGAGAAAGGATATAAGGGAAGTGAACCTGTTTAGAAAGGTTCTTTAGAGCAACTCCCTTCTGTGTTGTCTGGAAATCAGCAGTTCAGTTCACAGGTTAGCAGGCAGTGGCAGCTCCATCCATCTGCAAACACCTCATGGATACACCAGCAGTCCAGTTTGGTAGAGTTGGGATAGCAAACACGAGTCAGCAATCATGGCACAACCTAGGAGAGACAGCCAGGCATCAGCCTTGGCTCATGTCAGCAAGAGAGACCAGCAAGAACACTAGGAGATGTTCTCAGCTGTGCCTCTCAAGGAAACGAAGATCAGTGAAGATGTGAGACCCACAAGTGTTACACAGCTATCTCTATAAGCAAGCCTAGCTCAGCTTCTGTCACTGTGCATTGAGTCCTGTTTATACCCTCCAAACATCACTTTTGGGTCTTGCCTTAGCATGTGAGTCTGTCTCAGCTGACATGACTCTGCCAATCAGCCCGGGTCCTCAGAAGCAGCAAGAAACTGCAGCACACCACCAGAAGGTTTTTTTGTTTGTTTTGGTTTTTTTTGTTTTTCGAGACAGGGTTTCTCTGTATAGCCTTGGCTGTCCTGGAACTCATTCTGTAGACCAGGCTGGCCTCGAACTCAGAAATCCGCCTGCCTCTGCCTCCCAAGTGCTGGGATTAAAGGCGTGCGCCACCACTGCCCGGCCACCAGAAGTTTTTTGGTGCGTTTCTCACTATGGAGTCCAGACAAATGCAGCTCAACTATGCAATGTAAGGCGGACCAATACATGCATGTCATTAGCAAAGAATCCTTCTTGACGTGTTCTTTTATATGCTTGCTTTAGCAGAACATCCTTTCTCCTGTGTCTACTTCAAGGAAGTGCTCTTTCACGAGTCTGCCTTACCCTTTCACCTGTGTCCACTTCAGGAAAACACTCCTTCATATGTTTGCCCAGCAAAACATCATCCAACACAATTGACTCTCCAAAGAACCCTTAAGTTTCCACTTCAACTATCTCAAAAGAAATTGTAGGAAATACATGACAAACATTTGATATATAGTAATTGCTTTGTCCTGGCATGGTGATACATGCCTATAATCCTAGCACTCAAGACCAAGATAATAAAATCACCATGGCTTTAAGGACAGCCAGAGCTACATAATGTAGTGAGACCTCATTTCACAAATGAAATCATAGCCCTAGAGAGATGGCAGTTAACACCACTTGCTGGTCTTACAGAGGGCCTGAGTCCAGCACCCAGGTGGCTTACAGCCCTCTCTAACTCCAGTTCCAGAGGACCTGACACTCTCTTCTGGCATCTTGGGCACTTATACATACAAGCAGACAAACATATGCATATGAATTAAAATTTTAAATCCCAAGACATAGCTATTTTATCCTAAGCATTCTGAGTATAAAAAGTATAATAGGTGGGGGCTGGAGAGATGGCTCAGCGGTTAAGAGCACTGACTGTTCTTTCTGAGGTCCTGAGTTCAATTCCCAGCAACCACATGGTAGCTCAGAACCATCTGTAATGGGATCTGATGTCCTCTTCTGGTGTGTCTGAAGACAGCTACAGTGTACTCATACATAAACTAAATAAATACTTTTTAAAAACATAATGGGTTTATGATTGTGAAAAGCTAAGCATTGGGGAGAAAAAGATTTAGCCAAGTTACATGAGACAGCCAGAGATCCAGTCTGACCTACTCTTGAAACAGCCAGAGATCCAGTCTGACCTACTCTTGAAACAGCCAGAGATCCAGTCTGACCTACTCTTGAAACAGCCAGAGATCCAGTCTGACCTACTCTTGAAACAGCCAGAGATCCAGTCTGACCTACTCTTGAAACAGCAGAGATCCAGTCTGACCTACTCTTGAAACAGCCAGAGATCCAGTCTGACCTACTCTTGAAACAGCCAGAGATCCAGTCTGACATACTCTTGAAACAGCCAGAGATCCAGTCTGACCTACTCTTGAAACAGCAGAGATCCAGTCTGACCTACTCTTGACTCACTGTTAGAGCCACGTGGCAAAAGGCCACTGTGTCACTGGAAGGAACCTGCTTGTAAGCCAGGGTGTCTGAACCCCAGTGTAGAGGCAGATTGATTCTCATAACAGCTTGTACCTTTCAATTGCTATTACTGCAAGCCCAAGGAGCGTGGCCCTTGAGAGATCCAAGAGATCTCTCGGTGAAGGGGGTGCCCTTAATGAGTCCACTTAGTAAAGGAAGAATTGAAACAATGGTCCTCTTTATTCTGTGGTTATTACTATTATATTTATTCATGTTGTTGAGGCAGGACACGTGTTGTGGTGCACGTGTAGAAGTCAAAAGAGTCAGCTCTGTCCTTGTACCTTGTGGGCCCAGGCACTGAACCCAGCTCGTCAGGCTTGGATGCACTTCGTCACCCACTAAACTACCTCAGGAGTTTATTCTCTGTCATTCTTTCATTTACTCAGTAATATCTCCTCTGGTTGTTTGCTGGGACCTCTAACTGGGATTATTTAAGGAGAATAAGAAGGTTGCAGCCCCAGGATATGGTGTTACACAGTCTTGCCTCCAGAGCAACCAGGCCTCTCAGTTCCAAGCCATCGGTCCTCAGGAGGGCTTATGCATGCTCTGTGCAAGGCATTGTTCCTCTGGTCCCTTCCCATTGGATGACTAAATCTCTTCATTTTGATGTGTTTCAGCTGGAAAGGGCTATCCCTGCAAGACATGTAAAATAGTGCTGAACTCCATAGAACAGTACCAAGCTCACGTCAGTGGCTTCAAACACAAAAACCAGTGAGTAAAGTCCTTTTGAATTTCATGAGTCTCCAGCAGGAGTCAAGGGTTTCTGAGTCAGGTACTTCCTGGCATAGATGGACTGACTCCAAGAGCCTCTCAGTCACTGAGGTGTCTCCTGGGTCTCCTCCATCAGCCCCTCCTCTAGCATTTGCACTGACTGAAATCTGCAGGAGAGATGGAGAGGTGATTGGTTTCCTTTATGCTTTCAAACAGTGCCTGGATTTCCTGGCCTGGAGCAACCTAAAGAGGGAAGCATGATTTTCCCCCACTGGTCTGAGTCCAGACTGAGTCACATGTGACCCTGTCTAAAAACAAACACATAAAAAGCTTCTTTGCATAGTTAAAATGATTATAAAGAAATAAGATGGGCCAGGTGGCACATGCCATAATCTAGCCCTTAGCAAGTAAAAGCAGGAGAACCAGAAGTTCAAGGCCAGCCTTGACTATGTAGATAATTAATTAGGGGCCAGAATGTGGTTCATGAGAACCTACCTGTCTCAGAAAATTGAATAAAAAAAAGCTGGGCAGTGGTGGAGCACACTTTTAATCCCTGTACTCTGGAAACAGAGGAAGCCAGAGTTCAAGACAGAGAAATCCTGTCTTCAAGGAAGGAGGGAGGGAGGGAGGGAGGGAGGGAGGGAAAAGAAGGAGGAAAAGCAAGCCAGGGGCCAAGTAGTCAGGCATGGTGCACACCTATAATCCCAGCAGCTGGGAGGTTGAAGCAGGAGAATCAGGAATTCAAGGTCAACCTGGGCTACTTGCAAATCTGAATGAAAATCACAAACAAAAAGTCAAATGTGATGGGCTATGCTTAGCATCCCATGCTGGGAAGACAGAGCTGAAGGTCCCTGGGATCACTGGCCAGCCAGTACAGCCTGCTTAGCAAGTTCTAGACCAATGAGATAGACCTTATCTCAGAAAGACACAGCACCTAAGGAATGACAATTTAAGGCCATCCTCAAACGCACACGCACACGTACACGCACACGTACACGTGTGCACAAGAAATTATGTTTGATGGAAAGTAAATGTAACTCAAAATCATATTAAGCAAGACAAGCCAAATTCAGGGAAACAAATGTAAAAATCATGGCTTTTTCCTCCTCCTTTGCGGATCCTAAATTTCTAAAGAAATATTTTAAGCTAGTTAGTTAAGCTTTCTGAAGTTCATATGTAAAGTGAGCATGGTCTTTCCATGCAGAATTGACTTGTAGTTGAATGAGATAATATCCTAGTATTCAGTAATCCTCAGTAAAAGGGAGGCCGCCAGGCCATTGTTCCAACATATGAGGGGAACCGTACCACCTTTAGAACAAGCTACTGAGTGTACCATGCCACATGCTTACCCTGTGTCTGTGTTTTCAAATTACAGGTCACCCAAAACATTGATGACATTCGGAAGCCAGATGCCAGTGCAAACACAACCCACTCCAAAGGATTCAAGCACAGTGGAAGACTAGAGCTGTCTGCTTGGTCAGTCTTGGTGGGACAGCCACAAGCCAGTTCCTGGTGACTGTGGTTAGCCCATAGCTCCTCCCTCCTCCTCTCTTATATCAGAAGAATATGGAGGCACAAAGCCAACTTGGGCTGCAGATCTGCAGATGGCCCCTGACAGCTCCTCCTGCCCCTCCTCTTTAGCATGGCCCTGTGGTCACGGCAGGAGACAGGGCACTGGGAAGACTGAGGTGGTGGTGTAGAGGTTGGCCTTCCCTGCCCCTCCGGGTGTATGTCCTACAGTCCCAGTGTCTGTTTTCTCTCTCAAGGTCAGTTGGGAGCAAGGTCCTGCAGAAAAGGGAGAGCACTGTCTCTGGGCTCCAGGAAGCTTGGTGTAGAAACTTGGAGCTCATGTGTCATTCCCTGTCCCTCAAGTATGCAGGCTTGCTTGGTATAGATCCTGCCAACCATGAAGTCTCCTGGAACACACAAAGACTTGGCAGAGCACTGCCATCTCTGCTGCCTGTCTCTCCAGTTCCCAAGTGGTGCTAGGCATCTACAGAAGCTAGGAGCTTGAGGAGACCCCAGTGCCCAGTGGGATCATGGGAAGCACCTAAGGGAGTCTTTGTCCAGAGGTGCTCCAACCAGGGTCATGTGAGAAAGTCTCCCTCCTGCTATGTTCCTTGATTCTGTGCCCTTATAGGTAACTGCCTCCTGACAGCCTACTAAAAGATCACTTGGTGTTAGCTCTATGCCCTTGTGTAGTGGGCTATCCCTTGTGTAGTGGGCTATCCCTTGTGTAGTGGGCTATCCCACCCCGTTTGCTGTGGTGCTACCCCTCCCTTGTCATCCTCAAGAAGATTCTAGGGGAACTGAAAAGGAATGTAGAACTAGTGCAGGTTCTACAGTAAGCAAAGGGTCCCTAGACCCTCAACTGAGATTCCTACTGGGTTTGCATCCTGGGAATCCACTGCAGTGGGGTCTCATATGACTGTGGAGCAGGGCTTCCAGGAAGTATCCCTAAAGCTTTTAGAGATAAGAAGGTTTCCTTGTTAATGCAATTGGGTACCATGTAGGGATGGGGCAGGGCTTAAACTCTTGTTCTTTGGTCACACAACCATCCAAATAAAGAATTTCTTGTGTGACTCAGGCTGTAACCTCAGCCCTGGTTACAGCCATGTTGATACTGCTATGGCCCCCAGTGTCCTCAGTAACCATCTCACCCCAGGAAAAGTCTCCCTGGTGCCCAACCCCAATCCAGCTTATCCCCCCAGCTATCCGATTTATTCTTGCAATAGTCACTCTGGCTACTGAGTGGAGGACTGCAGAGAGGCCAGTATAGAAGCTGTGCCTATAAGGCTGTTTGTCCTGGGGTAGTTCTTCAAGGTAGATGTCCACTAACCTTGTGTCCAGGATGCTGTGTCTGTTTGTTTGTTTGTTTGTTTGTTTGTTTTTCGAGACGGGGTTTCTCTGTGTAGCCCTGGCTGTCCTGGAACTCACTCTGTAGACAAGGCTGGCCTCAAACTCAGAAATCTGCCCGCCTCTGCCTCCCAAGTGCTGGGATTAAAGGCATGCGCCACCACTGCCCTGCCCAGGATGCTGTTTCTTAAGTTGTGGATATGTGGGTGATTGGGTGGCAGTGTTTAAAGACAGGTGTCCTTTCTCACTCCACTTAAAGAGCTGTAGAGGTTCCCACGAAGTTCTAGGCTGTCTGGTCCTGGGGAGAGCCTTTCCTTTCACTGGAAAATAGCAGGGCAGAGAGCATTACAGCTTGGAAACTGATGCAGATGGGCCAGGCCAAGCACCGAAGCCCCAGTTCCTTGCAGCACATGTTCTCGGCACCTGTCCCTAGCCAGCTCCTGACTTAAGCTCTCGACTCCTAGAGTAGGATCTCTGCTCTCAGCTCCCCAACTGTAGGCCACCTCAGCAGTCTCCCTGGGTTCTGTGCAGCCTGGTGTGTCAGAATTAGTAAAGATTGTGAGGTAGGGAATTGAGGTCATGAATGGGCTGACTGGCCATTAACCCTTGTCTTATGAGACCTCTGTGTTTACATAGATTCAGGAGGCCCTACCAGCTGCATGTCTAGCAGTGTGGGTGTGGAAGCCCTAGAAGTAGCTCACTGTTGCCCTTTGGAAGCTCACATACTTGAAAATTAGGATTTGGAGAGTCATATGGGGCATTTGAGAGTGTCCAGGACGAAAGCAGTAACAGCCTGAAGTAGAAGGCGGAGAGAGATACTGCTGGTCTGTGTAGCTTTGGGGGTTTGTTTTCTAGTTTGTTTCATGTAGCCCAGGCTGGTCTCAAACTTGTCATTTAGGAGGCTAGCCTTGAGCTGCTGATCCTCCCACCTTGACCTCCCTAGTTGAGGGTTGGTAGGCATGCGCGCCATGTCTGTTTTCATCCCTGTGTGTCTGGTTGCCTGGTTTGGTTTGGTTTTTCAGGACAGGGTCTCAGTATGCAGCCCTGGCTGTTCTGGAACTCACTCTGTAGGCCTTGACCTCAGAGATCCGCCTGCCTCTGTCTCCCCTCCCAAGTGCTGTGATTAAAGGCTTGAGCTACCATGCCTGAGAAGTGTTTTTAATACTATCTCATAGTCCTTTATTTGAATCAGTCACAGCCTACCTTTGTACTGTTGAACAGTTGTGTTGTTTTTCCTTGAGGTTATCTCGAATAAAGCTGCTGTAAAAACTATGTCATTTGATGTGTGTGTTCCTCCACTCAGAAATGGGAATAGGCACTTTTTACTTTTTTGGTTTTTTGGGTTTTTTTTTTTTTTTTTTTTTTTTTTTTTTGGTTTGGTTTGGTTTGGTTTGGTTTGGTTTGGTTTGGTTTTTTTGTAGCCAAAGTAGTTCTGGTGTTCCTTCAGTTCGTAAGGGCCCCAGTTCCACTTCTTCTTATCAGAACTAATTATTTTCAGTCTTCAAAGTTAGTTGTTCTGATGGCAACCCAGAAGTTGTCTCCAAGGGTCCAGTCCTTTAATAAAGAGCGCTGTTATTTCAGCACTAAAAGCTGGGTTAATTAGCTCCCACCACAGCACCATGTGAAACAGGGCCTACCTCAGAGACTGCCTGTGCCGAGCCTGAACTACAGAGAACCAGATGTCCCCTGTAGCACTGCCCAGGTCACTATCCCTCAGAAGCTTTCAGTCATTACAACCATTATGAAAGTGGGCTGGCTTTACCGTGCAGTGACCCCTGGTAGCCACTAGGTGGAAGGCACTCCCTTTTTTTTTTTCTTTTTTCTTTTTTTTTTTTTTTTTTCTTCTTTCTTTAATTGGGCAGATGACACCAACCCCAGGACAGTAGTGTTTAATTCAATGGCAAAGAGAATGAAGCGGACTTCTCCTAAGTCTCTGTGTTTGATATTTCACTTAACCGTCAAGGCAATTGGGAAAAGCCAGTTTCACCAGAAAAACAGGAGCCCTGTGTTAGGTGACCTTACATAACCAGGCTAGCTGCCTTGGAAAGAGCCGACCTGGACTCCCAGTTATTCCCTTGTTAATATTAGTGTATTTATTACCATCATTATGGTTATTCGGGCACATGCATGCCCCTGGGGATACATAGAGGCCAGAGGACAACTTTCCTCTCAAGTTTTCCTCTCTTGAGATTCGGAGATCAAGCTCAGGTCAATGGAATTTTAAGCTTGAAGCAACTTCGGCTAGCTCCTAATGTAAATTGCTGTCTGTAGTTCCAAGGCTGGCTCACTCTTCCACCAACCCACTTCTCTTGAAGGGCCGCAGAATTAGCCATCTGCCTTGGAGCAGCCTGTTGTTTGACTTTCTTGGAATCCTTTCTTACTCTACTTTAGGTTATGATAGGGTCTCATAGCCTGAGCTGCCTCTCAGACTTTGGGGTAACTGGCACATGCCGCCATGCTCTTTTTATTTTGTTTTGCTTTTTTGTTTTCATTGAAATCATGTATCATTGTGTAGCCCAAGCTGGCCTTGAATTCATTATGTAGCCATGTTTGCTTCAACCTCACAGCAGTCCTCCTGCCTCAAGCCTCCCAAATACTGAAATTCCAGTACTGAGCCACCACATGGGCTTCTACATCCTTTTGTTCAGCCGCCCCCCTGGGGAGGGGCACATTTCTGCAGTGGTCCAGGGGTGTGTTCCCACCCTATTCAGCAGAGTGGCCTGCCATCCATCCTACACAATCAGAACGTACATTTGGAGCTGTTGGTGACTGCCTTTCCCAGTTTGCAGGGAAAATCTGCCTGAGAAACCAACACAAAGGAAAACAGCCTAGAAGTGAGAAGACACAGGTTTCTGAATGTGTACCCTGTATAGCCATGCCCAAAACTATAGAACCTTTTCTTTTTAAGATTTATTATTTATTTCATGTATGTGAGTACACTGTCGCTGTCTTCAGACACGCCAAAAGAAAGGTATCAGAACATTACAGATGGTTATGAGCCATCATGTGGTTGCTGGGAATTGAACTCGGGACCTCTGGAAGAGCAGTAGTCAGTGAGTGTGCTTAACCACTGAGCCATCTTTCCAGCCCACCCCAGAACTTTCTAATTGACTTTTCCTTGAACCTGTTTGCCTTGAGTTCTGATCACTTTCAATGTAGAGTTGTACCTGGCGGCTGGAGACACACCTCAAAGATACAGCCCTGTGTAGGAGAAGCTCTGGCTTCAAGCCACTCAGCTGGGGATTGGAGTAAGGAGTGAAGTGTGTTGGTGTTGTTTTGTTTGTTGTGGTATTAAGGACTGAACCAGGGTGGGCAGTGGTGGCGCACACCTTTAATCCCAGCACTTGGGAGGCAGAGGCAGGCAGATTTCTGAGTTCAAGGCCATCCTGGTCTACAGAGTGAGTTCCAGGACAGCCAGGGCTATACAGAGAAACCCTGTCTCAAAAAAAACAAAAAACAAAAAAAAAAAAGGGACTGAACCAGGGGCCTTGCTAGGCAAAGGCTTTACCACTGAATTACTAACCCTAGCCCCAAGAGGTCATCTTGGGGTCTCGGCATTGAAAGTCTGCAGTATAAGCAACCCTGATGTGACCCCAGAACTACCAAGCTGAGGCTAGCCAATCCTCAGAATTGCAAATCAAAATTGTTTAGTCAGTCTTGGGATTTCTTTTGCTAAGATAAAACACTGGGACCAAAAGCAACTTGGGAAGGAAACACTTTATCTTAGCTTACATTTCCAGGTAACACTGAAGGAGTTCAGGCCACCAACCTGGAGGCAGAAACCGAAGTAGAAGCTATGGAAGAACAACCATTTACTGGCTTGCTCAGCCTACTTTCTTATAGAACTTAGGACCAGCGTCTTCTATAGCTCTGGCTACTCTCTGTGTAGACCAGGCTGGCCTCAAACTCAGATCCACCTGCCTCTGCCTCCTGAATGCTGGGATTAAAGGAGTGTGACACCATGCCTGGCTTAGGGGGCAGTTTCTGAATTGAGGTTCCCCACCCTCAGATCACTATAATTTGTGTCAAGTTGACATAAAACCAGCCAGTGCAGTTACTAAGTTTGGAATGTTTAACAGTTTAATAGTTCTGGTTGTCCTGGAACTCATTCTGTGGATGGAACCTTGAGCTCACAGAGATCTGCCTGCCTCTGCCTCCTGAGTGCTGGGTGGGATTAAAAGTGTGCTGGGAACTCTCTATGTAGACCTGCTTCAGATTTGTGATAATCTTCCTGTAGGTGGCCTTTGTTACCTTGTGGGTTCTTCTTTTTCTCACACTTTACCCTCCTCTCACCACCCCCAGATCTACCCCCTATCACTAGGTAAGAGAGAAAGAAGGAAAGAGAGAGAGAAAGAGAGAGAGAGAGAGAGAGAGAGAGAGAGAGAGAGAGAGAGAGAGAGAGAGAGCGCGCTTTGGAATCTAATTTCTTCTTGGTCCTTCAAGCAAGCCTACTAACAGACCGTAGTCAATCCCTCCGAATGACCAACAGTCACCCACCCTGCCTCTCAGGGTTCTAGCATTTATGTCCCAACTGAAAAGTTCCCAGAATGCCAAAGGTCATGCAATCACAGAAACTATGGCTGGGAAAACCATGCCACTGCTAGAGCATGAGGCAAATCACAACTGCCGAGAACAGTCCAAAGTAGTCCCATATCCCCACACCTGGAGATTCTTATAATGTTTCTGTGTGTGTGTGTTTTAAAGAAACCAAAATTCCAAGAGTTTCCCCATATCCTCCTGCTTCCACTTCCTGACAGGTGTGTACCACCACACCCAACTAGAGAATGCATCTTGACCACACAGTTGGGCTCCTGGGATCCAGCTATTCTTGAAACCTGAGCCACAGCTGGACACTAAAACTTCCTGGGCCGATACTTTCATTGTTTCCTGTAAGCGGATGTGAATTGGATTATCTGTTACTTGCAACTGAGAACAAGAGTTCCCTGAAGGTCAGAGAGTTTGATAGGCACTTAGCAGCTTCAGGGATGAGACAAAGGGGAAGCTCGAAGGAATGTAAAAAGGAGAATGTTTCTTTTACCTCAGCACCTACTGTATGCAGAGCCAAGGTCCTGAAGCAGGACCTCAAAGTCTCCTGGCTACCATTGTGATAAAAGGCTACAAAGAAAAATCCCAGTGTAGCCAAAGTATGTAACAGGACACAAAACTTCCTCTGGTCTGAAACAAACCAGGTCTCCTTGAGGAATTAACTTCTTTTGTCTGGGGATGTGGATCCAACCTAAGACTTTGTGCATGTATTTCTCCATTCTGACACCGAGCTCTACTCCAGCCCAGGAAGTGACATTTAAACTGGTGCTGGACTGTAGTTGAGTTGGTAGAGGTGGATCAGCAGGTACCACATAAACCAGGCGTGGTGGCATAAGGCTATAATGCCAGCATTCGGAAGGCAGAGGCAGGAAGATCGGATGGCCAAGGCTATCCTCAGATACATAGTGAAGATGAGGCCAGATTGGCCTTTATACCCCGTCTCAAAAACAAAGCAAAATGAGACAAAATAAAACAAGATAGAACAAACTTGCCCATGCATGACTGTATATGCCTTTAATCCCAGCACTCAGGAGACTGAGCCAGGAGGATCACCAGTTTAAAGCCAGCCTGAGCTGGATAACAAGTTCTAGGCCAGCTTGAAGTAGTTTGGGAGACTCTATTTCAAATTAAATAATTAAGTTAATTTAGCAGAAATAGACTGAGTTTGTATATAGGAGTGTAGTTCAGTGACAAGGAGCCACTTAGCATGTACAAGGTTCTGGTTCCATTCCCAATACAACAAACAGGGTTGGGGAACTAAGCAGAGATCAATCAGGACATGAGCCGTTGGACAGCACCTGCCAAGCAAGGTCCCTAGGCAAGAAAGCACAGGTCTCCTGGGGATCTCCTGGGGAAGCAGACCTGATAAAGAGAGGCTGGTGGGAGTCAAGTCTCTCAGAACATGTCAGCCAAGGCCAAGGCAGTAGCGGCCAGGTCAGTGTGTAAAAGCGCTTGCTATGCAAGCCTCATGGCCTACTTCTAGACTCCAGGAATCCGTGTGGTGGCTGGCATAAGGACTGACACCCAAGGTTGTCTTCTGACTTTCACACTGTCTTGATCAGGGTTTATGTTCCTGCACAAAACATCATGAGGAGGAAAGGGTTTACTCAGCTTACACGTCCACATTGCTGTTCATCACCAAAGGAAGTCAGGATTGGAACTCACACAGGGCAGGAACTTGGAGGCAGGAGCTGATGCAGAGGCCATGGAGGGATGTTACTTACTGGCTTGCTTTCTTATAGAACCCAGGACCACCAGCCCAGGGATGGCCCCACCCACAATGGGCCCCCCACCCTTGATCACTAATTGAGAAAATGCCTTCCAGCTGGATCTCATGGAGGCATTTCCTCAAGGGAGGCTCCTTTCTCTGTGATAACTCCAGCTTGTGTCAAGTTGACCCACAAAACCAGCCAGTACACACACATATGTCATGGTGTACACACACACACACACACACACACACACACTCACTCACACACAAAAAAACATGACTAAATAATAGATAAATACATTTTTAGAAGATGAAAGCATTAAGTACCAGGAATAATCCGAGGAGCTTTAAGTTCAGGGAACTATCAGCAGCACTGAGGAACAGGGCACAGACTACATGACAGGAACCCTGAATGTTTCATGGAGTCCAGCTGTCCTCCCAGCTGGCCCGTTGACTGTTACATCCCCTCGTGGTGGGGTGGGAAGTGTCACAAGATCCTCACCTGAAGATCCAGCCACTCCCTGCTACCTATTGTATGCAGCCCTGCTTGACCCCTGCATGTGCTCTAGAGTATAGGCTAAGAAAGACTCCATCTACACAGCTGTGAGGAAGCCATCATCCTTGCTGTGTAGACTTCCTGGTGTGGCATTTTCAGCGTGAACACTGACACTAGGAGTACTCTTCAAACCTAGAAAAGGGCTCAGACAACACAGATTCACCTATAGGGTGCTATAAGCTCGGTAAAGAGTAGACCTTATAGAAGTTAAAGAAAACGTCCACCTTCCTTCCTTCCTTCCTTCTTCCTTCCTTCCTTCTTTCCTTCCTTCCTTCCTTCCTTTTCTCAGAGATGGTAGCCCAGACTAGAGGGTTAACCTCAGATTCATGAGGAGCATTCTGTCCCAGCCTCCCAGGTGCTTGGATCTCAAGGAGTGGCCATGGTGCCTAAAAGTACATCTCTTTTACTTTCATCTTTAGAGGTGCCATGGCTCCAGCCCAGGGCTTCGAATGGGACAGCAGCCAGCTACATTCCAGCCCCCACATCCTTTTCAAGATGTCTGATTTAACATTCACCGTCTAATGGTTGACTCACTTAAACCAAATAGAAGTAGGCAGGATGACCAGATTGTTTGGACTGCCTGGCAAAGGCTCAGAGGTTAACAGCATTTGCTTGCTGTTCTAGAGGATCTGAGTTTGGTTTCAGCTCCCACACGGTGGCTTACAACCATCTGTAACTCCAGATCCCACGTTCCAGGGGATCCGGCCCCTTTTAACTCCCAGGCACTCACATGATGTACATATAAACATTCTGGCAAAATGTCCATATAGATAAAAATAAAATAATTCCATCTAAAAATGGCCACAGTGTGATTCCTGATGTGTGTCATAGCGGCCATTGCACCAGCCACCTTCTCTCTCACTTCTGATGCAGGGGCACCAGCTCGAATGTACTGAGGACCCTCAAGTGACCCAAGGGGAAGGCACTCAAGGAGAGAGATGGAGACCTCCTGCTAATAACTAAGATTCTTGTATACACAGACTCCCAGCCCTTCTACTAGCCCATCTGTGCGTTTCCTTGTAAAATTCAGTTTTAGCAAAGAGCTGGGGGCTGGAGAGATGGCTCAGTGGTTAAGAGCACCGACTTCTCTTCCAGAGGTCCTGAGTTCAATTCCCAGCAACCACATGGTGGCTCACAACCATCTGTAATGGGATCAGATGTCCTCTTCTGGGGTGTCTGAAGACAGCTACAGTGTACTTATATAAATAAAATAAAAAATATTAAAAAAATAAAAGAATACCCTATTCACAGTGTCATCTGACTGGGCTATTTACCCTCCACCCACTCCCTACCCACTCCCTGACCACCCTGACCCCAGCAGTCTGATCTGTCTGCCATGTCTACAGCAATATTCCCATTAGATCCATTGAACTGAATGTCCGTTATCCCTAATGTCTCCTCTTAGTCGTTTTCTGTCCCAGAGGCCCTTGGCTCTAAGATCTCACCTAACTATGCTGCATTTAGAGTTGTCCCATCTTTGTCCCCAGTATGAGACCAGGTACCAGTCTCTGTCCCTATTAGAATGGTCCTAAATAAGCTCTTCCTCATTAATCTGTACCAAATATGTCTGCCATGGGCTTTATTTGGTTGTTGTTGTTGTTTTGTTTATTTGTTTGTTTTGTTTAGACACAATCTCATGTAGCCTAGGCTGGCCCCAGCGTCACATCTGGAAGAAACTGAAGAATCAGAAGTTCAAGGTCATCTTTCAGTACTGTGCTCAAGGCCAGCCTGGACTTGATACAAGATACCCTGTTTCAAATTAAAAAAAAAAAAAAAAAAAAAAAAAAAAAAGTGCAATCAGCCCTGGGCAAACCTGTTTTCTTTTCTTCTTTCCTCACCACACACAGGCCCCATGTGGAGAGCACAGCCTTTCCTTCACTGCCTCCCTCTGCTTCTCTCTCCTGTCCAGTCTGCCTCTCTCAGTGACACTCTATGTTTTCCTGCCTCAGGAGGCTCCAGACAGGCCATCCAGAATCCATCTGAGCCGTTGCCACCCTGGCACCTCTGCACCTGCTGCTCTTATGCCTACCAATGGCCCCCCTCAGCCATGCCTGCCTCTTCCCCTCTGTCCAGATGTCCCACCAGATACCTGCCACTCAACATCCTGAACTTCCCCCTGACCATTTCTGACTACACATCTATTCCCATGTCCCTTTCTGGTAACAACAGTCTCTCTGTTCTTCGCTATGCCCTGGTCCTCTGTCTATGTGAATTTGCCTCTCTGTTGTGGAATCCATGTGTTCCCAACCAGCTATGTGTGGTGGCTCCCACCTGTAATCCCAGCACGCAGGAGACTGAGGATCAAGAGGAGGCTATCCTGGACTACACTGTGTTCCAGGCCAGTCTGGACTATATAGCTGGAGAGATGGTTCTGTGGTTAAGAAAACTTGCTGGGTTCAATTCCCAGCACCCCCATGATGATCAAGCATCTGTAACTCTAGTTCTAAAGGGTCCTATGCCCTCTGGTGGCCTCCCTGGTACCAGGCACACACACGGTACACGTGTACATGGAAGCAGAACACCTACACACATAAGTACATCTTCTTGTTTTGTTTTGTTTTGTATTTGTTTTAGGGGGGTAGTGTCTCACTGTGTGACTCTGACTGTCCTGGAACTCATTATGTAGACCAGTCTAGCCTGGAACCTACAGAGATCTTCCTGCCTCTGCCTCCCAAATTCCAGGCTTTAAGGCATGTGCCACTACACCTGGATAAATCATCAAAAATAAATAAATAGATAAATAAATAAATAAATAAGAGGTAGCAAGATGGTTCAGAGGTTGAGTAAAGGCACTGGCCCGAGTTTGATCCCCAGAACCCACTTCAAGGTGCAGAAGAAAGCTGACTCCACAGCGCCTGCCTCTGGCCTCCACGCTGCTGCTCTGTGTAGCACAAGTCCCCCAATAATAATAGATGTAATTTAATTTATAAAGGAGTATTCTGTCTCTCGGGCTATTGTGATTTTAGAAATGAACATAAACATAAACCCCAGGCCTGGGAACCATCTGGGTCCTGTTCTGGGACTAATTAAGACTCTCCAGGGAGCTGGAAATGTGGGGGCCTAGAGCGGCTTCGGGGAGCTGCCTTTGAAGAAACCAAAACTACCTCCCCTCCCTGTTTTGTTTGTGGGGTTTTTTTTTTTTTTTTAAATAAGCCTGGCTGATTGGAACTCACTGTGTATATATACAGCAGGCTGGCCTCAAACTTGTGGGAGACTCCACCTCCATTCTGCTTCCTTTGTGCTGGGACTACAGACCTGGACCACCACACCCAGCCTACCACACAGACAAGGCTGACCTCGACTTTGCATCCATCTTCCTGCCTCTACCTCTCAAGTACAGGTTTGCAAACATGGGCCATTGTGTTGGCTCCTTGTAGTCTTTTCAAGTCCCTCTTGGTCACAAGAACCATGTCTACATTTCTGGGTGACTTTTGGGTCTAACGTGGCTATGTCCATATTGACCATGCTTTACTGAGCATACACTGTGTGCCACACTGGTCTTGTGCCTCTCACACCATCACAGTGGATCACCATGAAAGCAACAGACTTCACAGAAAGTAAAGAAGGCTTGGAATGGCTACTTGATTTTCAGATCAGCCTTTAAACAGCCATCCAGGGGGCTAGAGAGATGGCTCAGTGGTTAGGATCACTGGCTGCTCTTCCAGGGATCCTGAGTTCAATTCCCACCAACCACAGGGTGGCTCAGAACCAATGCCCTCTTCTGGCCCACAGGCTCTATGCAGGCAAAGCACTCTTGTTTGTTTTTTAAATATTTATTATGTATACACTGTCCTGCCTGCATGCCAGAAGAGGGCATCAGACCTCATTACAGATGGTTGTGAGCCATCATGTGATTGCTGGGAAATGAACTCAGGACCTCTGGAATCACAGTCAGTGCTATCAGCCTCTGATCCATCTCTCTAGCCCAATACGTAAATCTTTAAACAGCTGTTCGGTTGCTATCACTGGCCCCTCTATTCTGATCAGCGCACCAGACCTCCTGAAGCCTGTGAAAGGAGTGGGTGGAGGATGCTCAGTGGTTGAGAGCCTGTACTGCTCTCGGAGAGGACCTTAAGTTACACTCCTAGCCGGGCGGTGGTGGCGCACACCTTTAGTCCCAGCACTCGGGAGGCAGAGGCAGGCGGATTTCTGAGTTCGAGGCTAGCCTGGTCTACAGAGTGAGTTCCAGGACAGCCAGGACTACACAGAGAAACCCTGTCTTGAAAAACCAAAAAAAAAAAAAAAAAAAAGTTACACTCCTAGCACTCCTGTTGTTCACAGCTGCCTGTAACTCCAGCTCCAAGGGATCCAAGAACATCTGCAAACATACACATGCACATATACAAATAATAAACATACGTCTTTAATTATTAAAAGAGGCTGGAGTGGGCTAGAGAGATAATGGCTTAGCAGTTAAGAACATGGATTGTGCCGGGCGGTGGTGGCGCACACCTTTAATCCCAGCACTTGGGAGACAGAGGCAGGTGGATTTCTGAGTTCGAGGCCAGCCTGGTCTACCTAGTGAGTTCCAGGACAGCCAGGACTACACAGAGAAACCCTGTCTCGAAAAACCAAAAAAAAAAAAAAAAAAAAGACCATGGATTGTAGCCTGGGTGATGACACATACCTCCTTTAACCCCAGCATTTCGGAGGGAGAGGCAGGTGAGTCTTGGTGACTTTGAGGCCAGCCTGGTCTACAGTGTGAGTTTCAGGACAGCCAGGGCTACACAGAGAAACCCTGGCCGGAGAAAAAATAAATCACTCATTGTTCTTGCAGAAGACCTGAGTTTAGTTCTCAGCACTCATAACTGCCTGAGTCCAGCTCAGGGAATCTGCCTCACACATACACATTCAAACACAGAGACACTCATGTACACACATAATTTTTTAAAAATCCTTAAAAAAAAAAAAAGGTTGTAAACTAGTATTCATGCCATGTATCTTTAATCTCAGTGTTTCAGAGATAGGCAGGAGGATTGCTACAGGCCATCCAGATCTACCTAGCAAATTCCAGACTAACCAGGCCCTCATAATGAGACTGTATCTCAAAAGCAGACAAACAAAACAAAAAGACTTAGACTACAAACCTATGTAGCATATTATTGTACTGAATACTGTAGACAATTCTAACACAATGTTACTTGTGTCTCTAAACATACTGAAGTACAGAAAAGGACCAGTGGAATTCCAGCCACTGAAATTTTCTCTCCACTCCCATCCTATGGGACCACCATTGAATATGTGGTCTGTGGTTGACCAAAACATTCTAATATAACATGGGACCGTACTTTGAAACCCTCTCAAAATAAAAATTGCTTTAAAAGAAAGAAATTAAACAAAGAAGAAAGATGAGGCCTAGGTCAAAGGATGGAATCAGAACTGAGGCTGGATTGGAGCCCAGGCAGGGATTGGGCTGGCTCAGTGGCAGCCCTTCCACACAGAGCCCAGTGTTTCCTGAGCCAGGCTTCGGGCCAAGAGCAATAGCACTGGCATCAGGCAGCCTCTGCCCTTTCCCCCAATAACTGTACCCCCCCCCAGCAGGTGGGGGGTAGGTGAGAACTGTCTTCCAGAGACCTTCCTCCCCCTGCCTGGCACTTAGGGGCACAGAGTCTGTAAACTTCTGCCCATGGCTTGGTATGTCACGGGGAAAGAAGCATCTGCCCCAACTCCCACATCCCTTGTCTTCCTGGTGCCTTCTAGTGAGTCTCTACCTTCAAGGAAGTGTTGGGAACCTGGAAGTCAGTATGGCGGTTCACACCTGTAATTTAAGTACTCAGGATTAGGAAAGAGAATTACTAAAACTTCAAGGCTAACCTGATCTACATAGTGCATTCCAGAACAACTGTGGCTATATAGCCAGATTTTGTCTCAAGAGGAAAAAAAAAAAAAAAACAAGTTAGGAAGGAAGGAAGAAAAGAAAAAAGATGCAAGAGCCAGAGGAAGATGACCTTCCCTCTTCCTCCCCCTTTACCCCTCCCTCTTCCTGTCTTCCTCCCTACAGTAAGTCATCTTACTTATCTGCCCAGAGGTGGTGTCTGCTTTTACTGCCTTACCCATGGAATTTAAATTAGTTCACGAAGTCAGGGTGTGGTGGTGGTGCACTTCTCCCAGCACAGGAGAAGAGTGCACACAGGAAGCTGAGTGACCTAGAAGTGAGCCAGGTCCCACAGAACTGGGCACATCACATAACAAACCTTCAATAAAATACTTGTCAGGTGAGTGAGTGGGTGAGTGAGTGACAGAATGATCCTGTGAGAGTCAAGGTTATGGAACAGTTCAGTCAAGAGATTTAGAGGATATATCCTGGGAACTGGGGGCAATCTGAGGGCCTTGGGAACCTTGAGAGACAGTGGGGTTACAGGAAGCTCCTAGTTAATTAGCACTGGGCTCAGTAAACACCCCAATGTTGGAATGAAATCTGTGCTGTAAGGTCTAGCTCCTGCTCTCAGCTCACCAAGGACCACAAGAACTGTATAAGGAGTCCATGGAGAGCCAGAGGAAGAGAGTCCTGGAGTTCTGAGGCGATCTCTACAAAGCAGATCCTCCAGCCAGAGGTCTCCTTCCTCCTGGACACTTTTGAGGGTTTAGACTGTTGACTAGGGGATCATGCTAAACTTTTTTTTCTCCCCCTCACCCCTGAGTGTGTGCATGTGTGTTTGGCACACATATGGTGACTCACAGACATCCATAACTCCAGTTCCAGGGGATCCAAGATCTTCTGGCCTCCAAATCATCACATGAGTTCGGTGCACAGCCATACATGCACACAAAATGATGCAATTAAATTAAAGCGTGAATAACATTAAAAGTAAAGCTAGGAATGGAGAATTGGCTCAGTGGTTTAGAGTGTGCACTGCTTCTTCCAGGACCCCACACTGATGGTTCATGATGACAGTAACACACGCTTGCACACATGTGCACACACATGTTCACACATGAATTATTTTTAAGGAAGGGGAGTTGCTGCTTCTCTGGCAGGTTTTCATTCTTGGGTGATAACTAGGAGCTGGGCAGATGACCTGAATTGTGATTTTTTTTCCAAAGCACTTCAGAGAGGCAAAATCTTGGGACTTTAAGTGAAATTTAGCCACAGTCTACTTGCTCGAAAGAAGTGCTGGTAGAGGAAATAGACCTGAGCCAGGTGAGGGTGGAGCTCTCTGAAGACACCTACTGTGTGCCAGGCATCTGAGATACAAAAGTGAAGTCCACGGATTCAGTTCCTGACTCCCAGGAACTTAATGGTTCCCAGTTGCTTACATGAATAACTATTTAGTTACAGTCTGCAGAGTGTGATGAAGAAAGCATGGCTCTTAGCACTCACAGTTCAGATATGAACACATGAATCCTCCTTTCAGCAAGTCTCTTCAGAGGCTTATATCATTTACTGACTTGCTGAGGAAAAAATGAAGACAGGATGAGGCTGATAGATAGTCCTGAGATTCAGGGCCCACTTCTTTCTCCATCCTAACAAAGGGAACTTGACAAATCCCCAGGGCTGTCCTGGGGCTCACAGAACCAGACTGACTAAGAGGGAGCAGATCAAACTAGGAACAGGGGATGTCTGTGCGGGGACCCAGGGATAGGATGGGGAGCAACACAGAAGGAGAGAGGCATGCACGTATGGACCAGATCACCACGGCATGACAATACTATCCATGTAAAAGCCATGAGAAAGTATTTTTTTTTTAAAAGAATTATTTATTTTATGTATGTGAGTGCACTGTTGCTGTCTTCAGACACACCAGAAGAGGGCATCAGGTCCCATTACAGATGGTCGTGAGCCACCATGTGGTTGCTGGGAATTGAACTCAGCACCTCTGGAAGAGCAGTCAGTGCTCTTAACCACTGAGTCATCTCTCCAGCCTCCCAAGAAAGTATTTGAAGATTCATTGGGGCCTGGATGGTGGTTCCCACCTGTATTCACCCACCCACGTACAAACCAGGCTCCATGTACTTTCTGAGACCATATGAATCTAGGGTCCTGTGGCCACAGACATTCCTATAATCTCAGCACTCTGAAGGCTGATGCAGGAAGATGATTGCAAGGAGGACAAGCTGGCCTTCACAGACAAGCTGGTCTTCACAGAAGTGGCTCACACCAGCCATGATTACATGACAAGAGCCTGTTTTCAAAAAACCAAAACCAAATAAACTTAGCAGTAAAGTTTAAGGGCCAAAGAAAAACTTCCATGACTAAAAGCACTGGTTACCATTTCAGAGGATCTGGGTTCGAGTCTATGACTCCAGTTCCAGAAAATTTGGCCCTCTTCTGGTATCTGCAGGCAATTAGACAAACATGCAAGCAAAACATAATGTAAAATTTAAAAAAAAAAAAAAAAAAAGTAAAGCTTTTAAAAATAAAATTAAAACGTTTTAAAATGAAAATTTAAACTTTTAAAAACAAAAGCACAGGGCTGGAGAGATGGCTCAGTGGTTAAGAGCACTGACTGTTCTTCCAGAGGTCCTGAGTTCAATTCTCAGCAACCACATGGTGGCTCACGACCATCTGTAATGGGATCTGATGCCCTCTTCTGGTGTGTCTAAAATGAGTGACAGTGTACTCACATACATAAAAATCTTTTTAAAAAGTTTAAAAAGAGCACCCAAGTTTTTACAAATTAAAGTTTAAATTTTAAACTTAGAACAAGGTAGGGGGTGGTGGCCGGAAAGATGACTCAGCAGTACTTGCTGCTCTTCCAGAGAACCCAGGTTCGATTCCCGACACCCATTCGGCAGCTCACAACTATCTATAACTCCAGTTCCAAGGTATCTGACACTTGAACACAGACATACGTGGAGGAAAAACACCAATGCACATAAAATAAATAAATAACTCGTTTTTAAAAAGGAAATTCTAACATTTGTCTTTTACACTAGGATTTAAACTTAGAGCCTCACACCTGCAAATGCTTGACCTCTAGGCTGCGATTTCAGCTCCCTGTTTGTTTTATTTTTGTTTTTGTTTTCTTTTCAGATATGGTCTCATTAAGTTGCCAAGTTAGTTGTGCCTTAGCCCTCTGAGTACCAGGCCTGGCCTAGATATGTATTTTAATTTTATTTATTTTAAATTATTTATATATATATATATATATATATATATATATTTGATTGGTTGGTTGGTTGGTTTTTTTGTTTGTTTGTTTGTTTTTGGTTTTTTTTTTTTTTTTTTTTTTTTTTTTTTTTTTTTTTTTTTTTTTTTTTTTTTTTTTTGAGACAGAGTTTCTCTGTGTAGTCCTGTCTGTCTTGGAACTCCCTATGTAGACCAGGCTGTCCCGAAATCAAAGATCCACCTGCCTCTGCCTCTGCCTCCCCAGTGCTGAGATTAAAGGAGTGCGCCGCTGCTGCTGCCGCTGCAGCCACCCGGACCGAGATGTATTTTAAATATCCTCCGAAGGTCGCTGAGGCAAAAAAGGAGAGGTCAGGTTTACCTGATGTACTGCAATTGCACGGAAAACCGGGGAGCCTGGTGAGTTCCAGATTGATAAAGAAAAAAGGATAGAGGAAGTAGCACGTTAGACCTTGCAGGTTGGATCAGAAGCCCTGGAGCGGCTGAGCCTGGGCGATCCAGTCCCAACCGGAGCTTGTGCGCAAGGGTGCCAGTCTGAGGTTAGCTGGGTCTCGGACCACGCCTCTCAGATCAGAACTGGTCCAGAAGAGGCGGAGCCCAAGGTGGGCGGGGCAGGAGGGGCAGCCCCCAGCCACGCTGCAGTTACAGGGACATTCCTGGCTCTTCGGCCCGGGGCGGAGGAGCTCCCGGCGGGTGAGTGTACCAGCCCTGCCGGGATCGAGACCCGCGCGCGCGGGAATCGGGCGGCGGAGGAGCCAGGTGAGCCGGGCCCCTGCACGGGGAGCCGAACCCTCTAGCTTTGGGCGAGCCGGGCCACACACCGTGAGGACAGCGGCCGTGGAGCTCGGGAGCTGCCCCCTCAGCCCCGGGGACCTTGGCGCCCGCGCGGCGGGAGTGGTTGGGTGGAGGGGGCGGTAAATCAGTAACTCGCAGCGCACACAGAGCCTTTTGTCCCCCTCCGTTCAAAGAGCACCCTGGTCACCGCTCTGGTTACTTATTGCCCACCGGGGCGGGGGCGATGGGCCAGCTGTCTATGCTACTCCGCACCGGGACCTCTAACGAGCACCTCCCTCCGAGGAGACGGGGTCGGGGCACTAAAAGTAAGAGCACTGTCGCCCTTGGGCGGGTGACAGACGCGCTCTGGCCAAAAAGATGAGGAAACTAACGCTCGCAGTCACTTGCACAGAGCACCTTATCGCGTGAGTGCAGGAGGGTGAATAACTCAGCGCTCTCTGATGACAGTCCCAAGTGCTAGCGGTCCTCAGTGGCCAGCCGAGGTGACTACACTAAGATTCTGTGATTGAGAGTTCAGGGCAGCCTGGGAGTGGGAATAAAACCTCCCCGGACCTGTCCGCCCAACCCAAGCTGGAGACAGAAGATCGGCCCTCTCTGCTTAGCAGGGTGTGGTAGGAGTCTTTTGCAGACAGGCCGACCAAACTAAGGGTAGGAGACAGGTCAAGGTTTTAAGACCATAGCTAAGCCGGTGGACAAGAGGAACGAGGGACACAGAGGTACAGGCAAGGAAAGAAACATGCTGGCTTTTAGAATTTACTGAAGGGACAGAGTGAAACTAACAAGGTTGGCGTTTAAAATGAAGGCTAGAAAAGCTGGGCCGGGCATTTGGGCCTTAATGGGAGCTAGCCAGGCTGAGGCAGGAGCCTCACAATTTGTAGACCTGTTTGGTTTACAGAGTGAGTTTCAATGCCAGTCTGGCTGGTCAACTTTAGGGAGAAATTATCTCAAAATAATTTTTAAAAAATGAAAGAAAGAAAAAAAAAGGAAGAAAAAAGAAGAAAGGTGACCTGCAGTTAATCCTTAGGGGCTTGTAAACTGGGTAACAAATCAAACAAACAAACAAACAAAAAATATCAAAAAAACTAAACAACCTACTGGACAGTGAAGAACTAAGATTTGCCAAGATACTTACTAAGTAGGGCAGGGGAGCTGAGAGACACTGAGGAGATCAGTGGACTGAAGGCTTAGGCCTGAGTCTTCCTCAGCAGTGGGCTGAGAAGAACCGGTATAATGGGGTCCCGGACAGGGTTCCCAGTTTGGTAAAGTATGGAATGCATCTTCTAAGAGTCACGCCGTTTTCTTCAGCTGTACACTTATTAAAGTTGGCCTGATATGGAGGTTAGCATGGCCCCTGTGCAAAGACGGTGTACACACTCACAAAGTCCTTGTCCAACATGAATGGGGTTCCGGAGAAAAAGAACACTGATCCAAAGATGCTGGCGATACCTGGTTGTTATCCAGGACTAGGTAACAGCCTGTGCATCTCTGGGCCTCCACTGGTTCCCTGGTCAAGTTAGGGCTTAGGTCTGAGTCTTCCTTTTGGGGGACAGATGCCCCACTATAGTCTCACTAATGCTCTGTCTGTGCCATCCCTCCATGTATGGCCTCTTTTTTATCCCTGAAGCAACCCTATGATAATAATGGTTCAGAAAGGGACAAAGGTAGGTCTTGGCAGGAATCAGGATTTGAATTTGTCACTACCAGACATGTAAAATCTGTGTCAATTACAAAGCCAGCTAGACACTAAGCTCAGGGGCAGGGGGTTTGCTTAGCATGCAAGGAGGTCTTGGGTTCAATCCACAACTCTAAAAACAATCAACGAAGCCAAACAAGCTCCCACATTGTCTGAGATGAAGCCGTGAGGGTACAAACCACCAGAAGTGTCCTCGGGTTGCTTTCCTGGCTCGGAACAAGGAAGAGTGTCCTTGATTTGGACTGCGCCTCATTAGAGCACCCACGCTGGAGGTATCCCCCAGCTGGACATGGAAGTGTCAGTACAGCTAAAGAATGGGGTCCCGTGAGATGGCGTCCAGATGCTGAAGGCTGGCTTCGTATTAGGTTTCCCCTTTCTTTGAGTCTTCAGCAATGAATTCATTTATTCAGCAGAAAATAAATGATGTGTGTGGAGTGAGCAAAGGATAAGTCACCATCTCTGCTTCCTTCCAAGAAAAGAATTCTGAGACTGCTCTCTCTGTGAAGACATGCCAGGTCGCAGTAGGACCCAAGACAGCAGGAAGTCCGCACACGCCCTGCAGAACCTCCTTTGGGGAGGCTGGGGCTCTGCGGAGCAGCCTGGCTCCAGCCTGTGCCCCACTACTGCCTTGTGGGGTTTGGATGAGCTTACTGACTGCTTCCTGTCTCTGGGTCTCTTCATCTGCAAAACAAAGAATGGGACCAGCGTCTGACTGGGGCTCTTCTCCCCCAACCCCCTGTTTTAGGAAGGTGGTCAGTGGGAAGTCTGGCCTGGGTCCGGAGAACAGCTGGGAAGAAATGTGGCTGCTGTTGGTCCTATTGAGCACCTTTCAAGGGACACCAACCTTGTCCCTTGAGGCCTCTGAGGAAATGGAGCAGGGTATGGCTTCTAAGGTGGGAGAGGGTGGCAAGGATGTCAGGGACAGGCACCAGAAAGGGGCTTCTGGCTGAGCAAAACTGGAGAGGATCCTGGCCCTGGTCCCAAGAAGGAGGCAGCAGGGCAGGGCATTTTGTCTCACTCCCAGCAAGCACACTCCTATCTGTATTCTACAAGAGAGGACTAGCCTTACAGGGCACAGAACCTGGGCTAGGCCGCAGAGTCAGTGGTGAGCCCCTTGGCTGTGTATGTGTGTGTGTGGTTCTATGCACTGGGTGTGTCGGTTGGGAGGTGCAAGCAGCATGTGATATATGAACCGAGTATAGTGTGCCTCAGAGGTGTGGCATGTGTCCTGTATGTGACACCTGTAGCATGTGCCTTGTGTGTGTGTATGTGTGCATATCTTGGGTAGTAGCATGTCTAGCATGTGTGCCAAGTGTGTGTGTATGTGTGTGACAACTCTCAGAAAAAGTGTGGCATTGGCCCTGTGCAAAGCATTTGTAGCATGTGGTTACGTGTATGGGAAAGGCATGTATCACAGGATCCTTGTGTCCCGTGTGTATAGCATGTTCTCTGTATTGCGGGAAGGGGCGGCTAGCCTCTGATGGAGCTATGGGTATCAATGACTTCTGCCATCTGCCCTCAGAGCCCTGTCTAGCCCCAGTCCTGGAGCAGCAAGAGCAGGTGTTGATGGTGGCCCTAGGGCAGCCTGTGCGGCTATGCTGTGGGCGTACTGAGCGTGGTCGTCATTGGTACAAGGAGGGCAGCCGCCTGGCATCTGCTGGGCGAGTACGGGGTTGGAGAGGCCGCCTGGAGATCGCCAGCTTCCTTCCTGAGGATGCTGGCCGATACCTCTGCCTGGCACGTGGCTCCATGACAGTCCTACACAATCTTACTTTGCTCGTGGATGGTAAGAGGATCTGGCGGGGGTTTAAGGGTTCCTTGGGAGAGAAACCCCTCTTCTCTTGGATTTCAGATGCCTTCCTTTGTCCCTGAATAGACTCCTTAACCTCCATCAGTAATGATGAGGACCCCAAGACGTTTGGCAGCTCCTCGAGTGGGCGTGTCTACTCGAGTGGGCGTGTCTACCCACAGCAAGGTGGGTGCCTCCTCCCAAGGACTCTTCACCACCTATCTGGTCACTGAGGAGAGACTTGTGTGTGAGCCAAGGTCACCTTAGGGTCCTAATTACTCTTTCTTTTCCCTCTAGCACCCTACTGGACACACCCCCAACGCATGGAGAAGAAACTGCATGCAGTGCCTGCTGGGAATACTGTCAAATTCCGCTGTCCAGCTGCAGGAAACCCAATGCCCACCATCCGCTGGCTCAAGGATGGACAGGCCTTCCACGGGGAGAATCGTATTGGAGGCATTCGGGTGAGTCTCTGCTTTCCAAGTCCATCTTCTCCCCCATTTTCATTTCCCCGTATAGCCCCTCACATAGGTCGATAAATGACAAGGAAGGTAATCCCAGAGTCCCAGACCATGGACAGCTCTGGCTCAATCTGCTACTCTCTCACAAAGTGTGACCTCTCGGCCTCAGCAAAGACTAAGTCCTGGTATCTTCTGGTAGGGTTTCATTGTTGGTGATGATGTTTATGGCCAAGGGGTGCTAAAGGATTATTTTAATTATTTTTATTTATGTGTAAATAAATACCATGTACATGTGTGCCTACAGAGAGACCAGAAAAGGGCATCGGATCCCTGGGAGCTAGAACGACAGAGGCAATTGTGAGTTGCCTGATGTGGGGCAGCTAGGAACCGAGCTCAGGTCCTCCAGAAGGACAGCAAGTGCTCCTAACCACTGAGCATTCTCCAGCCCTGATGAGCTGGTGTGGTTTGGTTTTTGAGATAGGTCTTTCTATGTAGCCCTGATGATGCTGGTGCTGGGTTTGGTTTTGTTTTTGGAGATGGGGCCACTCTATGTAGCCCTGCTGGTCTTGGAACTCACTATGGAGACCAGGCTGGCCTTGAACTCACAAAGAACTAGCCTCCTTGGACTAAAGGTGTGGGTCATCTCACCTGGGGTGATTATGCTGGTTGATATATACATATACTGTAGCTATCTTCAGACACACCAGAAAAGGGCATCAGGTCCCATTACATATGGTTGTGAACCACCATATGGTTGCTGGGAATTGAACTCAGGACCTCTGGAATAGCAGTCAGTGCTCTTTTTGTTGTTGTTGTTGTTTTGTTTTGTTTTTTTTTTTTGAGACAGAGTTTCTCTGTGTAGCCCTGGCTGCCCTGGAATGCACTCTGTAGACCAGGCTGGCCTCAAACTCAGAAATATGCCTGCCTCTGCCTCCCAAGTGCTGGGATTAAAGGCGTGTGCCACCACTGCCCGACTCAGTCAGTACTCTTAACCACTGAGCTACCTCTCCAGCCACCAATGATGCTGGTTTTGAGATAGGGTGTCATTATAGTGTTCCTCCTGAGTAGCAGCTCCTTTAAGATGGGAAGAAACATTGAACAGTAGGCTTTAGCATGCTGTCAGGAGGCAACTGAGACTGAGAGCCAGCAAAGACTAGCACAAGGGAGCACTCCTGGGGAGGGTATAGCTAAACTTCAAAGACTCAAACCAGGGCTCACACAGTTTTGTTTTTTTTTTGGGGGGGGGCGAGTTGTTTTGTGGTGTTTGTTTAATTTGTTTGTTCATTTGAGACAGAATCTCACTGTGTAGTAGTCTTGAGTAGCTTGGAACTCCATCTGTAGACCAGGCTAACCTTGAATTCCTATCCTCCTGCCCTTCACTGACTTCCAAGTGTTGGGTTTAAAGGCATGCACCACCATGCCTGGCTACACAAGAATGTCAGATCCCCAGGAACTGGAGTTACAGCTGGGTGTGAGCCACCACCATGTAGGTGCTGGGAATCAAATTGGGGACCTCCGGAAGAGCATCTGCATTCTTAACTACCAAACAGTGCCTCCAGCCTGGTGGAGATACTTCTTACAGCCTTTTTCTCTGTCCAGGGATCTCTGGCCTCAGCCTGATCCTCTCAGAGACTAGGAAGATTGAGAAGAGCAGATCCTGTCCTCCCCCTGTCCTGGCTTTCCCGGGTCCCCTATGGACACTTTCTCTACCCCTGTCTGCTTCCAGCTGCGCCACCAACACTGGAGTCTGGTGATGGAAAGTGTGGTACCCTCAGACCGTGGCACATACACGTGCCTTGTGGAGAACTCTCTGGGTAGCATTCGTTACAGCTATCTGCTGGACGTGCTGGGTGAGTGGGTGTGCTGGGGAGGTGGGACAAAGAATTTGGCTTATCTTCAGCTTTGTCCTGCCACTAGGGTGGATATCTTGTCTTATCTTGTGTTGGAAACTAGATGGAGTCAGTTTCAGACGAATGAAACAACCCCAAGGGTCAGAAGGAAGCAAGGGGGGTGGGGTGTGGGCTGAAGGAGCAGAAGTCTGTCTAAAGGGAACAGGAGAAGGGCGTCCAGGCAGATGGCACAGGCTGAATTCAATTCTTAAGTGCATTTGTGGGCAGGTATACGCCATGGGCGCAGCATTTGTGGGGGTGGGGGACAGGCAGTAGACATTTTTGAATGTGAGTCTAAGAAGTTGCCCTAGACCCAAAGACAGTAAAGCCATAAAGAGCTGAAGGAAGGTGAACAGAAGATAGCCCAGATCTGAGCTGTGTGTCCAGAAGGTCCTTCCCCTGTACTAGGAGGGCGGCTGGGGGCAGGTAAACTGGGTGATTCCGTGGGTGCCACTGGTCAGGGTTGACGGCCTGGCCTGGCCCCCAGAGCGGTCCCCGCACCGGCCCATCCTGCAGGCGGGGCTCCCAGCCAACACCACAGCTGTGGTTGGCAGCGACGTGGAGCTACTGTGTAAGGTGTACAGTGACGCCCAGCCCCACATCCAGTGGCTGAAACACATCGTCATCAACGGCAGCAGTTTCGGCGCCGACGGTTTCCCCTACGTACAAGTCCTGAAGGTGTGCTTCCTGTTAGTGCTCGGGCTGGGCCCCATTCTTTCCCTATTAGGGTGGGATGGTACCCAACTACCCTCCCAGCTGCAGTGTGGCCCAGGGTCTTCCGTGACCCGGTGTGTCCACTGCTTCAGACAACAGACATCAATAGCTCAGAGGTGGAGGTCTTGTATCTGAGGAACGTGTCCGCTGAGGATGCAGGAGAGTACACCTGTCTGGCGGGCAACTCCATCGGTCTCTCTTACCAGTCAGCGTGGCTCACAGTGCTACCAGGTGAGAGGAGCCTGGGAGGGTCCTGGGGGGAGGCTACAGGACGCCTCTCTGGTCCATTGCAGCCTATTAGGTAGTCAGTTTCCTTGGCTTGTGGGAATACAGTATTTGGTTTTTGGCACTGTGAATGCTCTCACTGAATTCAGCAGGGATAGGTATTTGATTGTACTTGACTGTCCATGTGACCTTCAGGGATATAAGACTATGTATAACTATGACTTCTTCAGTGTGTGTCCCTATTTGTGTTAGTAACTGTGGGGACCTAAGCTGGGGGGAAGGGCTGGTCAGTCTGACCACTGACTGCATATTTTCTCTGTCTACATTCATCTAACGAGCAGAGGAAGACCTTACGTGGACAACAGCAACACCTGAGGCCAGATACACAGATATCATTCTATATGTATCTGGCTCACTGGCTTTGGTTGTGCTCCTGCTGCTGGCCTGGGTGTATCACCGACAAGCAAGCCACGGCCACCACTCTCGCCAGCCTGTTACTGTACAAAAGCTGTCCCGTTTTCCTTTGGCCCGACAGGTACTGTGCCTGTTCCCCAGACCCCACCATGTATGGCTCTCAGCCTGACCCCAGCAGGCAGAACAAATCTCCCACTTTGCAGTTCTCTTTGGAGTCGAGGTCCTCTGGCAAATCAAGCTTGTCCCTGGTGCGGGGTGTCCGACTCTCCTCCAGTGGCCCGCCCTTGCTCACGGGCCTTGTGAGTCTAGACCTACCTCTCGACCCACTTTGGGAATTCCCTCGGGACAGGTACACTGAGCAGGCTAAGAATGGGGGTGCCAGCTCAAGAGTGGTACCCACAGATCTGAGCATGGGTCTTCTTGGTCTCCAGGCTGGTGCTCGGAAAGCCCCTGGGTGAGGGCTGCTTTGGGCAAGTGGTCCGAGCAGAGGCCTTTGGCATGGATCCCTCCCGGCCTGACCAAACCAGCACCGTGGCTGTGAAGATGCTGAAAGGTACAGCCTGGGCAGGGCATGTGGGGCCACGCAAGGGGCTACACGAACTGCCCGTACTGGGGCCACACAAGGGACTATAGGGACTGCCTGTGCATGAGAAAAGGCCACAGGTTTTCCACCCGTGGGCCTGAAGCCCAACCCTACTGCTGGCCCTGGCAAGTGACTTCTGAGCCTCGGTTTCCTCCTATGCCTCCACGGGGATGAATAATGGCCCCTTACTCTCAGGGACGGAGGTTATAGATGTTTCTGATACATAGTAACTTAGTAAAATTTTGGTGTAAGGTGTGGAACTGGTTTTCTTTTCTTTCTGTCTTCCTTCCTTCCTTCCTTCCTTCCTTCCTCCCTTGCCTCCTCCTCGTCCTCCTCCGCCTCCTCCTCCACGTCCGCCTCCTCCTCCTCCTCCTCCTCCTCCTCCTCCTCCTTCTCTTTTGGTTAGGGGTTTTTTTTTTGTTTGTATTTTTATTTTTTTGAGACAGGGTTTCTCTGTATAACCCTCCCTGGCTGTCCTAGAACTCACTCTGTAGACCAGACCAGTCTCTGCCTCCCAAGTGCTGGGATTAAAGGCATGCGCCATGTTTTTTGCTTTGTTCTGAGGCTGACCCAGAGGCCACTCTGTAACCTAGCCCTGCCTGGAACTCATAGCAATCCTCCTGCATCAGCCTCCCGAGTACTGGAATTATACCTGACTAGCTCAGTAAAGTTTAGCTACTGGGTGATTGATGATCCTATGAGATGTGTGGTGATCGGAGCTTAATAACCCCATTAGCTCTGGGCTCGTATCTCTTTATCATCCTCACATGTTTAATGCCTCATCCCCATCAATCCCACTAAATAATACACCTTCAGCACATATTCCCCCTGTTCCTAGTCTGTGTCCTTAGTAGAGAACAGTCCCAGCCTCAGGACTGGAGAGATGGCTTAGCCACTGAGAGTGCTCGATGCTCTTGCAGAGAACTCAAGTTCAATTCCCAGCACACACATCTGGCCACTCAAAAAATAAAAAGTCCCGGGCTGGAGAGATGGCTCAGAGGTTAAGAGCACTGGCTGCTCTTCTAGAGGTCATGAGTTCAATTCCCAGCAACCACATGGTGGCTCACAACCATCTGTAATTGGATTTGATGCCTTCTTCACAATAAATAAATAAACCTTTTTTTTATTAGATATTTTATTTACACTTCAGATACCATCCCCTTTCCCCATTCCCCCCCTTAGAAAACCCCTATCACTTGCCCCCTTTTTCTTTTTGCACATATACATTTTTTGAAAAAATGTTAATCATAGGCTTTATAAGTATGGTATTGCTCAATCAGAGGTGTAACCCACTACCCAACCTAGATATATCAACTATCTTTGACTGGTGGAGATACATGAACATCTGCCTCCCTGTCTCCCCCCTCTTTCTCTTTCATCACCTCGCTTCTCCTCTCTTTCTTCTCCTCCTCTTCTTACTCCTTCTCTTCCTCTCAGTACTCCTCCCACCTTAGCTCCTCCTACATATCACCCTTCCTGTTAAAATGAAACTTTTCTCTCAAAATACAATTAGAGCTTAATTATGCCAATTTATACCTGTGAGGTACAAGATAGTCCTCATACCCAGTCCAACTTTTTGTTGACTAACCAGAACATAAATCTTAAAAAAATAAAAATAAAAAGTCCCAGGTTCAAGCTGGGACTGGTGGCACAAGCCTGTAACCTTGGGTGCCTGGGAGACTAAGACAGTAGATGGTAAAGTGCGGGAAGCTACAGACAGAGCTAAGTGCTGCCTGGACCACTTAGTAAAACCCTGCCCAAAATATGAAGAGGCCTGGCTGAGGGGGTAGAACACTTGTCCAACGGCAGGGAGAGCCACCCTGTGATCCCCAGGAACAGTGGAGAGGATAAGGAAATGTAGACCTCAGACAACACCCCCAAAGTGTATCCTCAGCCATGTCATGCAGCCGCCTGGTATTTGCCCTTGGAACCTATTTTATTTTTTTCTTTATTCTTAAAAGCTTATTACATTTTCAAACAGGGTGGCACTATACAGTCCTGGCTAGCCTGGAACTTGATAGACCAAGCTGAACTTGAATCTATAGAGATCCACTTACCTCTGCCTCCCAAGTGCTGGGATTTAGGGCGATTTGTGTGTAATATGTGTGTGAGTGTGAGCACATATCATAGCCTGTGAACATAGCGTAGTCAGAGAACAGCTTATGAGATCAAAGTCTTGTCATCAGGCTGTGTGCCATGCCATCTTGCTGGCTCCTTTAGGTTTTCTTCTGTGAGTTTCTTATCTGTTGTTTTGTTCTGTGTAAATCATATCTTCACGTTATGCTTTCTCGGTCTCTTGATGTTTAGCGGTGTACTCTGGGGTCCTGGGTGTCTTGCCGGCCCCCATTAGAATCTGCTGCTGCTGTCCCTGCTGCTGCTGTCCCTGGCTGCTGCACTCTTCCCTCCCTCGCTCCCTCCTCTCTGCCTGCTGGAGCCAGCTGGCACTTTCTGTGAGGCAGTGATTGTGAAACAGGCTTTTCCATATTGATGTATGGCTAGGATAAGAGTTATGTCTTTGTCCCAAAGACACAGGTCAGCTCTGGGAGCCTAGTCCCTGGTCCTTAGCCCAGTCTTCCCTAGAGAAGTCACAGAAGTCTCTTTCCCTAATATCTAACAAAACCTCAGGGCACTTCCTGCCCCTAGGGACTGTTACCCAGGGACCAGTTAACCCAGCTTCCTTCCTGTCTGGAACTTCTGCCTCTCTCCTTCCCCTGGACCTGCTCACGGGAAGGTCAGTTCTTTGAGAGTCTTCATGTGTTGTCCTTGCAACTTTTGTGGGAGGGTGTTCTGCTGCATATGAGTCTGAGGTTCAAAGAGAGTGAAAGACTGTGGGTATGGATGCCAGGTGTATGTGCATGTGGATATAGGTGTAGGTGTTATGTGCATGTGGATATAGGTGTAGGTGTTTGTGCATGTATAGGTATAGGTATATGTGCATGTATGGATACAGGTATATGTACATGTATAAGTGCAGGCATATATGCATGTATAGGTGTAGGCATATGTGCATGTATAGGTGTAAGTATATGTGTAGGTATAGGTGTAGGTATATGTGCATGTGTAGGTGTAGGTGCATGTGCATAATAGGCATAGGCACATGTGCATATATAGGCATAGGTGTATGTGCATGTATAGGTGCAGGCACATGTGCATGTATAGGTGCAGGCATATATGCATGTATAGGTGTAGGCGTATGTGCATGTATGGGTGTAGGTGTATGTGCATGTATGGGTGTAGGTGTATGTGCATGTATAGGTGTAAGTATATGTGTAGGTATAGGTGTAGGTATATGTGCATGTGTAGGTGTATGTGCATGTATAGGTGCAGGTATGTGTGCATGTATATAGGTGTAGGTATGTGTGCATGTATGGGTATAGGTGTATGTGCATGTATGTATAGGTGTATGTGCATGTATCGGTGTAGGTGTATGTGCATGTATGTATGTGTATGTATAGGTGTAGGTGTGTGTGTGTGTATATAGGTGTATGTGCATGGATAGGCATAGGTGTGTGTGTGTGCCTGTATAGGTGCAGGTGTATGTGCTTGTATAAGTGTATGTGCATGTGGATATAGGCATAGGTAAATGTGCATGTATAGGTGTGTGTGCCTGTATAGGTGTAGGTGTATGTGCCTGTGGATATAGATGTAGGTGTATGACATCAGGTGCTTCCTCTATCACTCACCATCTTAGTTTTTGAGACACAGTCTCTTGCTGAACCTGAGGCTTGCTGTTTCAGCGACACTAGCTGGCCATCTAGTGCCCTCCTCCACCTTGTGCCCTGAGTGTTAGGGCCACAGCTGCTGCACAGCTCCACCCAATTTTTTACATGCATGCTGGGGATCCGAACTCAGATCTTCCTGCTTGTGCTGCAGACACTTCATTCCCTGAGCACCTCCCCAAACCATCAAGGCAGTTCTTTAGCCCAGGCACAGTGGCACACACCTTTAATCCCAGCACTCAGGAGGCTGAGGCAGGCAGATCTCTGAGTTCAAGGCCAGCCTGTACTACAAAGCTAGTTCTGGAACAGCCAGGGCTACACAGAGAAACACTGTCTTGAATAAATAAGTTTTTATTTGTTTTTGTTTGTTTGTTTTTAGTTAGGGTTTCTCTACATAGTCTCCCTAGATCCGTATGTAGACCAGGCTGATCTCAAACTCACGGAAGATTAATGGTGTGCTTCACTCCTCCTGTTCACTCCTCCTGGCCTGGAATTAATTTTGTTGTTGTTGTTTTTTTTTTTGTTTGTTTGTTTGTTTGTTTTTTGGGTTTTTTTTTGTTTTTTTGTTTTGTTTTTCGAGTCAGGGTTTTTCTGTATAGCCCTGGCTGTCCTGGAACTCACTCTGTAGATCAGGCTGGCCTGGAACTCAGAAATCCGCCTGCCTCTGCCTCCCAAGTGCTGGGATTAAAGGCATGCGCCACCACTGCCCGGCAATTATTTTTTTTTTATTTAAGTTGTTATGTTTGTTTTTGTCTCATGTAGCCCAGGCTGGCCTCATATTCAAGTGCTAGGATTAGATGTGTGCTCTACCACGCCTAGTTTTAGACTGTGGTGAGGACAGAATGCAGACTACTACATGCTAGGTGAACACTCTACAAATTGAACTAATCCCTAACCCCAAAAGGCTCTTTTTTTGAGGCATACAACCCAGCAGGGTTTCAGCCCCGACTTCCTTGACAACCCCACCCCCATCCCATCCCATGCTGCTCTTGTGGCGACTTCCTCAGCCCAGCTGTTGTTTCGCAGACAATGCCTCGGACAAGGATTTGGCAGACCTGGTCTCTGAGATGGAGGTGATGAAGTTAATCGGACGGCACAAGAACATCATCAACCTGCTGGGCGTCTGCACTCAGGAAGGTGGGGCTGGGGCCGGAAGGAATTACAGATGTGCAGTTGGGATGCAAAGGCAGTCTTGCCAAATTCCTCATCCCCTGGTCTGTGTCTTCCCTCTCTGTAGGGCCCCTGTACGTGATTGTGGAATATGCGGCCAAGGGAAACCTTCGGGAATTCCTCCGTGCCCGGCGCCCCCCAGGCCCTGATCTCAGCCCTGATGGGCCTCGGAGCAGCGAAGGACCACTCTCCTTCCCGGCCCTGGTCTCCTGTGCCTACCAGGTGGCCCGAGGCATGCAGTATCTGGAGTCTCGGAAGGTGTGGACAAAGGACAGCTGTGCTGTGGTCTGGACCACTCTAACACCACCTCCACACTTTCTTTCCGGTGGCACTGAATGTCCTCAGGGGCTCCCTTGCTCCCAGCTCTCGGCTCTATCCTTTATCCATCGCTCCCATACATTTACAGCTAACCCTGCAGGTCCCCATGTGTAACCCCGCAGGTCCCCATTCTCTCCACCCATTCTTTTACCCCAGGGCAAGCATGGCGCAGGCGTGGGCTCTGAACAAACTTGCTTCTTGCTTTTTCTCTTTCTGGTTCTGGGGATTCAGCCCAAGTCTTTGCCTATTCCATTTCTCATCTGTTCGGGGGCTGAGTGACTCTAGCCCCTGGGCTTGCTGTGAAATGAAGAACTCCCAGACGAACGTCCTGATTGATACTCCTAAGTTCCCTACCCTGTCCTCAGTGCATCCACCGGGACCTGGCTGCCCGAAATGTGCTGGTCACCGAGGATGATGTGATGAAGATTGCTGACTTTGGCCTGGCCCGTGGTGTCCACCACATTGACTACTATAAGAAAACCAGCAACGTGAGGGACACCCGGGGAAATACATGGGAGTGGGGCGGGGGACTAGGCCTGGCCTGAAAGGGTTAGGTACTATTCACACCACTGTCCCCGCCTCCTTCCTCCAGGGCCGCCTGCCAGTCAAGTGGATGGCTCCTGAGGCACTGTTTGACCGTGTATACACACACCAGAGTGATGTGTGAGTCTGGGGTTCTAAGCTGGCTGCTGCCTGTCTTCAAATCGTCCATCCCCTCTAAAAGGGCAAGGTGCTTGCCAAAGTCACAAGGTCTTAGGAGTTCCTCTGATACTCTGAAAGAAAGGAGTGTCCCTCCCTAACCCCAAGGGTGAATCAGGAATGCAATAGCCTTTGCAAAGCTTCAAGGAGGAAGGAAGGACGCTGGGCCCTGCTGAGCACAGTTCTGCCTCCAGGTGGTCTTTCGGGATCCTGCTGTGGGAAATCTTCACCCTCGGGGGCTCCCCATACCCTGGCATCCCGGTGGAGGAGCTGTTTTCACTACTGCGAGAGGGGCACAGGATGGAGCGGCCCCCAAACTGCCCCTCAGAGCTGTAAGGTCACCCTCCTTGCCCCAGTGTCCAGACCTCATCCTCAGTCCTGACTTTGACGTCAGCTTTTGGCCCTGGCCATAGACCCGTACCGTGTCCACCCACGGTCTCCACTCTTCCTCTCCTCGGCTCATGGTGTCTTGTTCCTACTCTCCCACCAAACTGCCCTGCTTATCCTGGGGGTGGGGCTCCCCAACCTGCCCCCCAGCCCACCATCTTTATTTTGCCCACCCTACACATAAGCTTCTTTGACCCGTTCCCAGGTATGGCCTAATGAGGGAGTGTTGGCATGCAGCTCCCTCTCAGAGGCCTACTTTTAAGCAGCTGGTGGAAGCTCTAGACAAGGTCCTGCTGGCTGTCTCTGAAGAGGTACTGCCCACTCCTGCCCCATGCCCTCCTTTCTGCCCGCTCCCATGACCATGAAGCATCCTGTCCCAGAGGCTGGAAGCTGACCAGCTCTATTCCTTGCAGTACCTTGACCTCCGTCTGACCTTTGGACCCTTTTCTCCCTCCAATGGGGATGCCAGCAGCACCTGCTCCTCCAGTGACTCGGTTTTCAGCCATGACCCTTTGCCCCTGGAGCCAAGCCCCTTCCCATTCCCTGATGGGCAGACAACATGAACCGGGGAACAATGTTGTACCGGCTGGTAGGCCCATGGCTGTGGGCCTCCTAGCTCAGCTGGGACCTGATGCATCAGCATTTGACATTGGCAGTGTCAGGCCTCTGACTTGAGACTACCCCTCACTGTCCCAGATTCTCTCTCTGGCCCTGTGTTGGGGACGCTCATTCTTGGTCCTAGGGTTCATAGTTCAGGCCTTATGTTCCAGCCTTATGATGTTCAACTCAGAGTTCAACTCTAGTCTCAAGATCATGGTCTTGCCCTTGGACTCATCCTCAGAGAAGAAGCATTAAGGCCTACGCAAGCAGCCTCCGTCTCATGGGCTCGCCAGGCCTGGCTGCAAAGCTTTTGTCCTAAACATTTCTAGTCCCCCCAAACAACCTAGAGGCCTCGGGACCTCACTGCCCCCACCCACAAGCCTCACTTCTACTCCACCCCCTTTGCTTGTTCCAGCATCTTGGTGACAGGGGCATCACCTCTAGTGTCCCTGAGAGATGAGAAACCTGTGGGGAAGACAGAAAAACATGACATTTTATAAATTATTTTTTTTTGAAATAAATCTCTGTATGCCTGGTGTCTTCCCTGAGTGGCAGGGCGTAGGGTGGGAAGACTCTCCATGTTGGGAGTTCAGTCTGGGTGACACAGATGACTGAGGGGGGAGGGGGTGCCAGGCCTTTGTCTGGCTTCTGCCTCCAGCTGTGCAGACTCAGAAGCAGATACACACCCTTGCCTTTGTCCGTCTGTCCTATAGAATCATCCTTGTGTATGCAATGGTGAGGGATTGAATACATGGGCAGATGAGTCCACCATGCACCATCTGTAAGGCAGGCCCTGTATCCTCTGCACACGCATACATGCTTGGCCCACAGCTATCCCCAAGGGAGCTGGCGTCCCCTCCCCCATCTGCTCAGCGTTAACCAAACTGACCGTTAACACAGCACGAAAATGTGAAATCAAGCCTCCAGCCACTGCCTGCTCCCACGGTCTGGATCTGCCAGCTCAGGCTCAGGGCTTGTGGGGGCCGTGCCTGCCCTGCCTGGCCCTGGCCTGTCTCCCAGGCAGCAGCTGGTTGCTGCCTGGCTGAGCTGCAGCTGTCCCCACTTGCATGATCCTCCCTGGAGGCTGTTACAACCCTGTTCTCAGCCCTCACCCCACAGGGATCAGCTTCCCAGAGCTCTGAGCCTGGAAACTTACTGGACTCCATCCTGGCGGCTTCAGCTTCTCCCTAACCCTGAAGCTTAGGGTGGATAGGGAGAGGCCAAAAGTGGTCCCAGACTTTCTGCTTCCTGGTTCCCACGATCTCTCTGGAGTGAAGACTGCAAATGTATTTAGGCTTCAGAGACTAGTGTAAGAATTTAAGGGTAGCACTAAAGAGATGGCTCTTTATTTGAGAGCACCTGCAACTTCCCCTCAGGACCCGGGTTTGATTCCCAGCACCCACTACTACCATTTGTAACTCCAGTTCCTAGAGTTCCTCTTTTGACTTCCTTGGGCACTGTACACATAGACACGTACATGCAGGTAAAAAATCCAAATATGTAAAAAAGAAAAAATAAGAATAATTATACATCACACACACATACTTGGCTCCCTGTATAAGTACCATACATAATAACCAAACATTCTGACTGAGACCTGCTTCCAAACTCCGTCTCCTGTTAGGGATTACTAGTCAGTGACTGAGTCCTGTCACCACTCCAGGTGCTCGTTTTGTGCAGATTCCTTGGGTTTGCCTGGGTCTGGAAAAGATTGGGAGGTTGGGGTGAGGTAGAAGGACCATGAGATGCAGGACAAAAACCCCATGGTCCACTGTTCCACTGCTGGCCCGTGGCTACTCTTGAGTCACCCGATGGTCTCTCAGCACAGCTGTACCACAGAGGCTGTTTGCCCTTCTGTGAAACCAACGGATGTGTCTAGTGCAGTGTTACCCTCCTCTAGCCCAAGCTACTAAGGAGACTGAAGCAAGGATATTCTCTCAAGTTTAAGAATTGTGAGTGGGACCGGAGGGATGGCTCAGTAATTAAGAGTGCCCAAGCACATACAGAGGACCTGAGTTCAGTTCCCAGCATCCCCTATGTGTGGCTTACAACCGGCTCTAACTTAAGTTCTAGGGGGTCTGGTGCCCTCTTTTGGCCTCTGCTGGCACCTATACGCAATGTACACATACCCACATTCAGACACGAATACACATAATTAAAACTAAAATAAATATTTTTTTTTAATTAGGAGTTTGAAACCAGCCTGGGATACATGGAGTTCCATGATAGGGTTGAGCTAACACCCGGGGTTCTTAGTAGGCCCTGTCTATGCATATCAGAGGCCAGAACCTGGTTGTTCAGGATCAGTGGGGCAGCTTCTGCCTGATAATTTCTGGGTTTCAGGAGGACATAGTGAGACTACCTCAGAGAGAAAAAGAAAGCCTCCACTCAGAAGGCTGAGCAGCTGGATCAGCTGGAGTTGGAGGCCAGCCTGGGGTAAAGTAACAGACCCTGTCTCCAGAAATAAATAAAAATTCAGGAATGGTGGGTTTAAGCCTGTAATCCCACTCCCCGAGCCCCAACACACACACACACTCACACACACTCGAAGGCAAGAAGATCCCCTCAAATTTAAAGCCAGCCTGGGACACAGAATGAGTTATAGGCCAGCCTGAGCTACAGGGTGAGACATAGTCTTTAAAAAGAAAAAGATTAAAATCAAAGCAGGCCAGAAGTGATGGCACAAGCCTGAAACCCTACAACTGAGAGGCAGATGGAAGTGAGTTTGGGACCAGCCTGCTCTACATAGTGAAGTCCAGTCAGGCCTAGGCTAAGGAGTAAAGCCTGGTAGCAAAAACAAAAACAGAGAGGCCTCAGGCCTCAGATTTGAATACCAGTACTGTGAAGACAGGACCAAACAAAAAACAGGGTTCCCTAGAACATGAACAGACACCCCAAGTTCTCGGCGGGCCTTGTGCATATCGGAGCCCAGAACCAGGTTGTTCAGAGTGACAGGAACAGCTGCTGCCTGGTCATTTCTGGGGTCCAGGAAGGCTTGGATGGCCTGCCCCCAGCCCCTCCTTGCCAATGTCCCTGGCAGGCACCCAGTTGCTGGGGCTCTCTCACATTCCTGATGTCCCATGTCAGGACACAGATGCTGCTAATTCCCCTGTGCAAGCTTCGCTGCTCCATCAAGCCTGCCCTCCACAGCCGGCTCTGGGCAGCATGGCAACAGCTGGGGCCTGGCCCCTTCGTCTGTCCCGGTTCTGAGAAGCTTCCAAGCCTCTGAACAGCACTAGGCTCCACTCCAGCAGGCCACTGGCAGACTCTGCTGAGAGGAACAGACAGACAACACTATGATCCGGGAGACTCCAGGCCACGTACGTACATATGTACGTACATGAAGTTGACATGAACACCTGGAGCAAGGGGCCCAGGTACAAGGGATAGCACCGCGGCCAGTTGCCCTCTCTGAACCTGTTTCCCTGTCCCCGGAACAGGGATGAATGATGACACCTGCCAACCAGAGCCTGAGTGCTTCATAAACAGCGGTTGTTATTGCATGGTGATTAAGACAGGGCCTCTAGGGCAGGCTGCCGCGCTGGGGCGGGGGTGGGGCACTGGCCCGTTCCCTTCTCTCTGGGCAGCCCTTTCAGGAAGGCATTCCCACCGCAGCACTTCAGCACTTTCCTGAGGGGGGACACTGAGGCTCAGAAGTTGGAAGCAATCGGCCGAATCACATGGGGCAGAATAGGGGATGTGGGACGTCAGACAAGCTGGTCTATTCCCCTCTGAGTTCATTTTCATGCCCTAGGTGGTCCAGCGTTTCCTAGTGTTCAAAGCCCCTGGGAAGCACAAAACAGGGAGGCCCGCTGAGCCGGTGTGGCTGGACAGACACTATGCTGAAGCTCCTCTGGGCCTCAGATCGCTGTTTTAACTGCAACCTTGTGGCCTGGGGCCTGTACACACCAATGCCTTCCCCGGGTTTTCCTTCCAAGGGACATTTCTCCTGCCCTTCACTGGGCCAAGCCTGGAGGCTGGGACTGTAGCTCAGATAGGAGATGCTAACTAGCATTCCTGAATCCTGGGCTCAACCTGCAGCACTGCATAAACCAGGATACTGGTACCCAGAGTAAAAGCCAGCGCTTGAAAGATGGAAGGCCTAGAAGCTCAAAGTCATCCTCAGCCGCTGGTCAGGTTGGAGGTCAGCCTAGAACACAGGAGACACAGCTTACTCAGACCCAGGTCCTCATGACAGTGTCCTGTGTCCTCTCCCCTGATGCTCAGACTAACTCTGAGCTGTCCCCATGCAGGGACTCACTACTGAGAAGGGATGCCCTAGGCTGGGGGTTTAGTAGCTCAGCTGATAGTTCTTGCCTAGTAAGACTGAGGTCCTGGATTCCCTCCTCAGTGCCCATATAACTCCCCTCAAGTGACTCAGTGACTCAGCACTTGGGGGATTGAGGGGAGGGGAGGACTTCTTGAGACAACCCATAAGGAGGTCAGCCTGCTTGGATCGAGAATGCTATCTTGCCGGACAGGGGTGGCACACGCCTTTAATCCCAGCACTTGGGAGGCAGATTTCTGAGTTTGTGGCCAGCCTGGTCTACAGAGTGAGTTCCAGGACAGCCAGGGCTACACAGAGAAACCCTGTCTCAAAAAACAAAAAAACAAAAACAAAAGAGAGACAGAGAAAGAGAGAGAGAGAGAGAGAGAGAGAGAGAGAGAGAGAGAGAGAGAGAGAATGCTATCTTACTTTCCTTTGGCTGGAGATTGCACATAGAGCCCAACACATACCCAGCCAGCAAGAATCCTACCACTGAGCTAAACTCAGATCTTTAATGTATTTTTTGATAATGTATTAGGGAAGGAGGGCACGTGTGGAAGCCAGAGGGTGGCTTGCAGGGAGGCAGTTCTCTCCTTCCATCACGTGAGTCCTGGGGATTTAACTCAGGTCTTCATGCCCAGAAGCCAGCAACCTTACCTGTTGAGCCATCTTGCTGAGACATCTCTATAGCCCCTCCTAAGTTTTTCTCAAGTAGAAACTTTGAAACTTTGCCGTATGTCACAGTGACCTGGAGGGTTTGGGTTGCCGGACCCACCCCAGGGATGCTACTGGAAAGATGGGGACCAGCATTTGGGAGCCACAATTTCTGAGCCACCATAGGTACATGTTTTAAACAGGATTTTAAAGCCCATTACTCGTGTGTGCATGGTGACACACAGCAGTAACCCCAGCACTTGGTGGAGGTGAAGTGGTCAGAAGTACAAGGTCTTCCTCAACCGAGAAGAAAGCTCATACTCAAAGCCTGGCACAGCAGCACATACCTTTAATCCCCACACCCAAGAAGCGCAGGCAGGAACATCTCTATGAGTCTGAGGCTAGCTCGTTCTACATAGTGATTTCCAGGACAGCCAGAGATACATAGTTAGTCTCAGAAAAAAAAAAAAAAGAAAGAAAGAAAGACAAAAAAGAAAAGGTGAAAGGAAAAGAAGGAAGGAAGAAAGGGAGCAGGGGAAGGAGGGACAAAAAGAGAAAGAGAGAACAAGGCCCAGCCTGGGCTACATGAGACCCTATCTCAGAAAAGAGGCAAAGAAGATCCAAGGAGCTGGCTTAATGAGGAAAGTGCTTGCTATGCAAGCATGAGGACCTGAGTTCAAATCCCAAGCGTGCATGTACAAAGGCAGGCAGCAGACAGGAGGATCCCTGGGACCTGTTAACTGCCAGCCTAGCTCCAGGTTGAGCAGGAGACCTGTCTCAAGGGAATAAGGCAGCCAGTGATAGAGCAGGGTCTGGCCTCTACAGACACTTGCATAGGTTTACACATGGATGTGAACCTACACACACACACACACACACACACACACACACTTACACACACACTCACACACACTAGAGTAGAGCGGTGGGTGAGGACATTGCTCAGCCCATGCCAGGGCCTGTGCCTCCTTACTGGCACCAAGACTTCAATGGCAGGCAACCCCTTCCTCCCACCCTCTTTCCACATCCTTGTCTCTTGCTGGCATCACCCTTGATCCAGTTAAACTATTACCATTCTTGTTTGCACCCCTAGATCCCAACCCAGGGCACACATGGCAGCAATGGGGTACAGTGAAGTGGTGTGAAGGAAGGGACAGGGACAGAGGTGACCCATTCCCAGGTCTAGGCACCGTCACATGTGTATGGTCGAGCCCATACACAGTTTCCCCTGGCCCACACAGCTGGAACTCTGACTGGGAGCCTCCCCGTCACCTGCTGTGGGATTTGGCCTAATCTAGGAGTATGTGTGCAAGGCAGCTGCAGCTCTCCCCTCCAGAGGAAATATCCTTTTTATTCCCTCACTGCGAAATCTGACCTTCATTGGCACCTGGGCTCCATGGCTGGAGCCTGTCCCCAAGAAGCAGCAGAGGATGAGGCGTGAAATCGACAGCAGCTGGACGTAACCAGCTTTGCCCACATCCTTTCTAGCCTGGTCAACGTTCACATTCCACAGCACCAACTCGTTCCCGGTCCCCTGGTGCCAGGCTACATTGTCCTTTTGCTGGCGCTACAGCACCAGGCTGACCTGACCCTGAGGCTATGGCTTGAACTCTTTATAGCTCTGGAACCTCCAAGTCACCCTTGTACACCCCAGGGCTCAACTGAGTGTCCCCTCCCTTCAAAAAACATGCCATCCTGACCTCACAGCACAGCCTAGGTATTTCACATCTGCACAAAACTGCACACAACCACACCCACTGGTCTACCTCACCCAAAGTAGGGATCTCATGGGACTCACCTCTGTGATCTCAGGCCCAGTGAAGAGCAGACCAGCCTGAGGCTTTTCAAATGACCTGAGAAGCTGAGAAGCTGAGAAGCTTCCTGACAGGAAGATCCTTTGGGTAGGCCCTATCATTCAATGGTGAAGTCCCCTGGGAACTCAAAGGTCCCATTCTTCCCTCATGGAGGCTGGTAGGAGGGAGACAACAATACCCATAACGAACAGCTAGGCTGCCTTCGAGACAGGCAGGCGTGGAAACTAGATGTGCTATGCATGCCTATGATCTGAGCACGCAAGACGCAGAGGTAGGAGCAGCAGGAGTTTAAGGTCAGCCATGGCTACAGCAAGCTGCTGGCTATCCTGGGCCGAGGCTAGACTTGAATTCCTGGTCCTCTCGCCGCTGACTCCTCACTGCAGAAATCTCAGGCCAGCACCACCATGCCCAGGTCTTATTTGTTAATGGATAGTGTCTCACACAAGAGCCCAGGCTAGTCTGGTACCAGAAGCAATCTTTCTGCCTCAGCTTTCCGAGTGCTAAGACTATAGGGGCTGGACTCCTCACCTGCTCCCCATCCCCCACCCCCCTTTATTTTTAGCTGGCCTGGAACCCACAGAAATCTACTTGTTTCTGCCTCCTGAGTGCTGAGATTACTGAGGTAAGGCTGAAATTGCACTTGATATGTAGCCCAGGCTGGCTCAAACTTTCAATCCCCCCTCCTCACCTTCTAGAGTAGCTGGGATCACAGACCTGCATTATCATTTATTGTTTTGTTTTCATGACTTCAAAATATAAGTTTAAAAAGCCATGTACTGAACAACATACTCTGTCTAGCACAGAGGTCCTCAACCTTCCTGATGCTATGACCCTTTACCACATATGGCGGTGATGCCACAACCATAACATTATTTCACTGCTTCTTCATGCTATAATTTTTTTTACTACTGTTAGGAATCATATGCAGGATATTTTATATTCGACTCCTGTAAAACTGTCATTTGACACACACACCCCACATTGGGGTTGCAATGCATAGGTTCAGAACCAATGGTTTAGAGCCTTCAAAAAATGGCTGCTCTGCTCAGAGGGGAGTCCATACCCCAGATCTCAGTGCTCAAGAGGAAGGCACAGGAGGCTTCCTGTGAATTTGAGGCCAGCCTGGTCTACAGAGTTCCAGGCTAGCCAGGAGTACACAGTGAGGCCTTGCCCCCCAAAAAAACAAAAAAGGGAATGTTCTAGATATCCTGATAGCAGATGCAGTTGAGTGGACCGTTGTAGATGTCCTGATAGCAGATGCAGTTGAGTGGACCGTTGTAGATGTCCTGATAGCAGATGCAGTTGAGTGGACCGTTGTAGATGTCCTGATAGCAGATGCAGTTGAGTGGACCGTTGTAGATGTCCTGATAGCAGATGCAGTTGGGTGGACCGTTGTAGATGTCCTGATAGCAGATGCAGTTGGGTGGACCGTTGTAGATGTCCTGATAGCAGATGCAGTTGGCTGAGGTCCTTGGGCTCAACCTACATTGGAGAAGAAAGGAAGGGAGGGAGGGACATCTTTTCGGGACTGTTAGGAAATGACCTCAACCTTGTACCACAGAGTAGAAAAGCCAAGGTGTTGGGATGTAGCTCAGTTGATAGAGTGCTTGCCTAGCATATGCAGAGTCATGGGTTCGGTTCCTACCCCTGCATGAACAAAAGCATGTGAACTCCAAGTGGGTGCTTGCAGGAGCTTTTTAACTTGGGAATAATAAACAGGTAATAACATGGACAGCACCCTCCTGAGAGGGAAGTGACTGGAGTAGGGTAAGCAAGTTTCTAACTTAACCCTTTAGGAGTTGAGTTAAGAGGATCACAGGTTCAAGGCCACCTTTGGCTACAGAAGGCCCTGACTCAGGCCAGAGAGACAATTTACCAGAGAAGGCATCTTTGAGCTAGCCTCATCACCTGAGTTCAATTCTCTGGGATTCACATGGTAGAAAAAAAAGTACCAACTTCCATAAATTATCATGTGACCTTTACATATACATACATGCTCATATATATAATAATAAAAAGCTGACTGTGTACCAGGCCGGTGAAGAGACCAGAGAGCCTGGTGAGGTGGTTGTTATAGTGTTTATGGCTAAGACACAGCTGGGAACTGGGACACAACTTTCTCTGGGGACAAAAGCAATGAGCCAGAGAGTGTCTATAGAACCACAACTCACTCCCTCTCCCATCCCTGGCCTGAGACCTGTACCTCCTGTATTCCAAAGCTCCAGCTTGGACCAGGAGTTTCCAAGTCAGGCACGACTAACTTGCCAAAAGGGAGCCTTTAGTCCCAACACCCTTGAGGCCAAGGCAGGAAGATCTCTATGACTGAGTGTGAGGCTAGCCTGGTCCACATAGTGAGTTCTAGGCCATCCAGGGCTTCATAGACCCTGTCAAAAACAATTTGCTAATAGGGGCAAAAGGGCTGAAGGGAAGTAGGAGAGATGGGGCTGGGCTGTGAGACGGGCTCAGGACAACAGCACTTGCTTAGCACCCACCCGGCAGTGTGAGTGTTTCAGGGGCCTGTGGGCAGACTGCAGGGCAGGTGATGGTGAAAACAGAAAAACAGATGCCAGACCCCCTCCCTCCCCCCCAAAAAAAAAGAGAGAGAGAGAAAGAAAGAAGGAAGGAAGAAAGAAAAAACTTAGGCAGCTTCATTCTGGCTCCATCATTCTAGGGCTTGCTCCCCAGCCATCCCTGACCCTTTACCCGTCATTTTCAGGCATTTTCCTTGACCCCCCCCCCCCCCCACACTACTACCCCTTTTCTTCTCCAGTTTCTGAAGGCAACCAGAACAGAGTCAAGGGCGACATACTGGGATGTTGTCGCCACCTCCTGGTGGCCACAGGGAGTGCAGCATCTTGTTTTGGCCTGGTTCAGTGGCGGTTAGCATTGGGAACGCACAAAGTGATGCCATCTCCAGCTTGTGGTCATCAGGACATTGTTGGAGGGCAGTTCTCTTTCAACTGTTTACGTTTATTTATTTTTACCTCACGTGTATGAATGCTTCATCTGCTTGCATGTCTGCGTGCTTTGCAGAAGTCTGAAAGGAGCATCAGATCACCTAGTCACAGGATCGAACCTGGGTCCTCAGCAAGAGCAGCAGGTGCTCTTAACCAAGCCTCCAACCTTCTTGGAAGATGGTTTTCTTCAGAAACAAGTTTCTAATCCATGCTCAAGGGGGAACTGCAGAGCAGTTGCTTCTACTCAAAACCCTCTACTGACTTCAGAATTATAGTCCATGCCCTTAACACGACCCAGGATTTCAGTCTGGTTCTCCTCAGTCCCAATCCCCTGTGTGGGTGGGTCTTCCCGCCTGTACCTCTGCAATAGCCATGGGTGCTGTGGTATGGCTCCTACAGAGTCAGATGTTTGAATGCTTGGCCTGTAGGGTGTGACACTATTAGGAGGTGTGGCCTCGATAGCGTAGGCGTGGTCTTGTTGGAGGAAGTGTGTCACTGGGGGGCAGGCTTTGATGTCTCCTATGCTCAAGCTCCACCCAGTATGGCACACGGTCTCTTGCTTCCTGTGGAACTCTCAGCTCTCTCTTTATGTCATGTCTGCCTGTGAGCTGCCATGCTTCCTGACATAATGATACTGGATTAAACCTCTGAAACTGTAAGCAGGCAAAATTATTCCTTTATAAGAGTTGTCTGAGGCTGGGCAGTGGTGGCGCACGCCTTTAATCCCAGCACTTGGGAGGCAGAGGCAGGTGGATTTCTGAGTTCGAGGCCAGCCTGGTCTACAGAGTGAGTTCCAGGACAGCCAGGGCTATACAGAGAAACCCTGTCTCGAAAAACCAAAAAAAAAAAAAAAAAGAGTTGTCTGTTCCCAAACTAAGATGGAGGGGGGAGCAGGGGAAAGGGGATGTCTCAGACAATGGGAACAGCAAGTGCAAAGGCTGAGGTATCTCCAAGGAGACAGAGAAGCCAAGGACTGAAGAGGAAACTCAAGTTGCCAGAGCTGTGCCAGCAGCTCTTGGGGCTGTGGTGAGGGGCTGAGATTCACCAGCAGCTTTCGGGGCTGTGGTGAGGGACTGAGTATCTGGTGAAGGGTAGAAGGGGAGGCTTCCAGCAGCAAATGCCATGAGAGCACATGTTTGGAAAGAGCCCCACGGAGCTGCCCGGTATGAGCTGGCAGTTTAGGTAGAGCTGGCAGGGGCACATGGTGGAGATAGATGGTGGAGACGTGGATTCTTAAGACCTTACACCAAGCTGGTCCTGCCTGCATTAGGGTTCCTTTAGCTTTCCTGGAACCAAGACAAGGATCAGGCCTCTGCCTGACCTCCTTAGGGGAGTTCTTCTTACTCATGAGTGCTATGCCAGCCCTGGATGCATTCCATGCCAACCCCCGCCCCCACATCCACCTTCCCAACTTCTGGTAGGAAGCTGAGCTGTGAGACCTGCCAGCCTACTTCGCAGAGGAGGAAGTTTAGATTCCAAGTCAGGGAACCAGCTCCAGAGGAAGAGGTGAGCTTTGACCCAGGGTCTCCGTGCCCTCTCACCATCCCAGTTATAAGCACGACCAGTTATACCCAGGCCTAACAGTTATAGACAGGGCTCCATCCCACTCTGTGACTCAGTGTTTTCTCCTGTAAGATGGGGACACATCAGTTTCTCACTGCTGTGACAAAAGTAACTTAAGAAAGAGTTTGTTCAGGCTCACAGTGAGAGGGTACAGCCCATCTTGACAGTGACAGCATGGTGACAAGAGCGTGGTTATATGACATCCACAACCAGAAAGGATCAAAAGATGAACTCTGGTGCTTCTCACTTGCCATCTTTCTGAAAACTGCTCTGTAGACAGGCCCATGGAGTTAAGTTGATGTTGTGAACCAGTTTCCTCCAAGATTCAAACATTCCACCCTGAAGGGGAGATCCTGTTTTTTTTGGGGGGTTGTTTGTGTTTTGTTTGTTTTATATAGACTAGAGTTTATTTAGGACATGGGGAGGGGAGTTGAGAAAGTGGAGACAGAGAAAGGCAGAGAGAGAGAGAGAGAGAGAGAGAGAGAGAGAGAGGAAGAAGAAGAAGAAGAAGAAGAGGAGGAGGAGGAGGAGGAGGAGGAGGAAGAGGAGGAAGAGGAGGAAGAGAAAAGGAGAGTAGTAGAGGCCAGCCATAAGCACATAGAGAGAGAGGCCGGAGGAGTGTCTTAGTTAGAGTTTTCCTGCTGTGAACAGACACCATGACTAAGGCACGTCTACAAAGGACAACATTTCATTGGGGCTGGCTTAGTTTCAGAGGTTCAGTCCATTATCATCAAGGCGGGAAGCATGGCAGCATCTGGGCAGGCATGGTGCAGGAAGAGCTGAGAGTTCTATGTCTTCATTCAAAGGAAGCCAGGAACAGACTTGACTTCCAGGAAGCTAGGGTAAGTGTCTTCAGCCCACGCCCACAGTGACACATCTACTCCAACAAGGCCACACCTCCTAATAGGGCCACTCCCTGGGCCAACTATACACAAACCATCACAGAGAGAGGGGGGGGGAAGAGGGTGAGGGAGCAAGAGGAGAAGACAAGAGAAGAGAGCAAAGGGAGGGGAGATCCTTAAACAGGAGGAAACAACTAAAAAATAGCTTCAGGGACTCCCTGAAAGAAGTCAGATTCACTTGGCTCCTGTGGTGATTTGAGAACAGATGACCCCATAGACTCACCAGTTTGAATGCTTGGCCACAGTGATTAGCACTATTAGTAGACATGGCCTTGTAGGAGTGGGTGTGGCCTTGTAGGGGTGGGTGTGGCCTTGTAGGGGTGGGTGTGGCCTTGTTAGAGGAGGTGTATCATTGTGGGGAAGGGCTGTAAGGTCTCCCATGCTCAGGACTATATCCAGTGATGCACTCCACTACTACTTCCTGCTAATCCAGATGTAGAACTCTCAGCTTCTCCAGCATCATGTCTGTCTACCTGCACGTGCTTTCCCACCATGATAATAGACTAAACCTCTGAAACTGTAAGCTAGTCCCAATTAAACGTTTTCCTTTATCCTTCACAGCAATGGAACCCCGAGACACTCCTCTCTGACAGAGAAAGCAGTAAAGCTGAGGGTCCTTCTCAGAATGAAGGAAGCTGACCTGGAAAGACCAAACCAGAAGCCTGGCAGAGATTTAGACCAACCGAGGGGCTTGTAAAGAACATTCTCCAGCCTGTTGAGCTGCCTCAGGATATGCAGTACTCCAGGTTCCCAGCCTTGTCAGTTGTCACTCAAGTTGGGGTGGGGCCAGCTTTGTGAACTGCCACCCAAGCTGGGGTGGAGCCTGGTGAAGCAGCTGTCTTTGAGTCAGTTCTGCTTCTGTAAGTAACCCCAATAAAATGCATTCGTTCATAAAGTTGGACTTTGGTGTTGTCTTTCTTTTGGGCTGTAGTGGGATCTTCTTCTAGGGTGAGCAGACAACTGGGTTTCATCTCCTGTGATGGTTTGTATATGCTTGGCCCAGGGAGTGGCACTATTAGAAGGTATGGCTCTGTTGGAGTAGGTGTGGCCTTTTTGGAGTGGGTGTGTCACTATGGGTGTGGGCTTTAAGACCCTCATCTTAGCTGCCTGGAAGCCAGTCTGCTGCTAGCAGCCTTCAGAAGAAGATGCAGAACTCTCAGCTCCTCCTGCACCATGCCTGCCTGGATGCTGCCATGTTCCACCTTGATGATGATGGACTGAACCTCTGAACCTGTAAGCCA